>NC_056728.1:1078697962-1078735462 GCF_019279795.1 Protopterus annectens | reverse complement strand
TTTTTTTATAGATACCAACTGTCAAAGTATAGGCAAACATTAGAAAATGATTTATTGTATATAATGTGGATTTAAAATATTTTTGTTATCTGTCTTTAAAATTGTGGCATCCAAAGAGGTGATCATTTCTGTGTTCCCATCTATGGGTAAACCAGCAATTCTCAAGTTCTTCCAATAAAAAAAAAAAAATCATCCAGTAAACTCTTTTATTCCTGTATGAAAATATCATCCAAAAATGGGCACCTGTGCACAAGTTGCTTTTGAACTTTGATTAAAGTACAAACAATTTCTTTCAGAATTATAGAATAATATTTAAAATGAAGAGGCTCCACTACTGCACCCATAGCAATATCTGAGAGCTAATGGAAAGCTTCTCCTTCAAAAAACAATTAATTTTTATGAAGAGTAACGTCCATAAATTCACTTCATATGTAGAAGTGTATTTATATCAGTATATTATAGCGATACATCTATAACTCAGTATTATAAAGATACAGTTATAGCTACTGAAGGACTGAAACAGGCTGCAGCAAACCCTGATCTGACCATGATACTTTAATTAATAGCTTATTAGGCCATTCTATTGCTCACTTCCCTCACTTGTAATTATTGCAGCAAACGTAAATGGCATACATCTGATGCAGTGCTTTACTTTATTCGATTTGTTTACTTACCTCACTTTCCAGTTGTGTTGCAATATTTTTTTCTATATGTCTACCGATGCCTTAGGTCCCACTTTTTGCCTGAAAATGGTCCTTGCATGAGCAGGCTATCTGATTATAGAATAAATACATCGATAACACAGGGGAAAGAATCAGCTGCTGAAGACGTTTACAACTTTCTGTCTGAACAGGGGAATCCTTCAGTATAATGGGCTTTGGAAGCTCTTCCATATGTGAAGGTAAACATTGCGCCACAAGATATGCCTTACTCTTATAATACTGTTTAGCATCAGTAATTTTATTTATGTGTTTATTTTCCCCTACATGCAGTATTATTGAAATTTGGATACAACTATATTCAGTGAATACATTGCTTAATATATACTGCATTTTTCAATTCACTATTACTGAAACTAGAATTCTGAGATACATTTTCCACAATCTAGACTGCAGTCATTGTAATTTATAGTGTTGGCTGTTGGGTTTTGATTCAATATTTGCATTATAAAATATTCTACTTGTTTATGCACAGTTTGCATCTGTGGGTGTATACTAAGGTGGTATAAAAGTGCACATGCAGTTGTTCATTTCAGCAAAGTACTACCAACAGAGTGCAGAAATAAATTTTCCATTGTAGGGTATGTCCCCTTTCCCCACGGTCATGACATAATTTAATACATAAAAGTGAAGGGGAATCAAAAACAATACTGTAAGATAATAGAAGTTATCCCTTTCTGTTAGCAAATGTATTCTATATAGTAATGCAGTCATAACTCATGGAAATGCATCCAGTAGTTATGTGTTTCTAAAAGGCCCAGTGGCTTCTCGAAGACACACTAACATTCCCACTAGACTCAATCGTTTGTACCTTCAGGATGCATTCATTATTCATATCCTTTAATTATACACCAAATTGTGTGGTAATTTATGTGATTATTGTTACTGGCACCATCTTACAGATGCTATGGTTTGTGGTTGTCTGTGTCAGGAATAGGAAAAAAAAGTTTTTTTTTTTTACTCTCCTGATGTCTAAGGTACATTTTTTTACAGTTCATGTGCAGTTCCTGTCTTTTTCACAATTCTAATATTTTTACTAAAATAAAATCAGAACATTTTTCTTGCAGCTCATTACCAAGTTCTGGCAAAGAGTTTACATCTTGAATTATGCAGTTTACATTGATTCAATGATGCCCCAATAAAGTTCTCATCAGACTACAGTGCATTAAGCTGTGTTGGCAGTGACATCAGTTTGAATGAGGAAAAATGACATGCTTTCTAGTGAGACTTCCCTTGTTTTTATACTGGGCTGCATGTTATTAAGATCAGGAATACGAACAACTCAGAAGATGCTCTTTATAAAGTAGGATATAGTGGCAGGTGACATTCAGACAGAAAAACTAATGAAAGCTGTGCATTTATCCCCTTTGATTCTATGATCATACATTAGAGTATTGCCATCCAGATGGACTGCAAGATTTTCAACATCCTCTGGAATACAATATTATTTATCTCTCAAAAGTCCTTGAGTTCAGAGATATCCTTGACTTTGCCTCAGAATTTTGCTCCATTCTGCAAAGAAATTGTGATTTGGTCATAAATCTGTGGAGTCACCAAATAATAACATACATTACAGTTACAGACTTTCTTTTGTTCAGAAAATGCATGTCACATCAATACAAATTGTTTTATTCTGTTACTTTCTAAGTTAATCAATGCAATACTTTCAACAGTATTCCTGATTTTGGAAATTTCCTTTAACTCGTATCGGCATTTCTCTGATACCTGAAAGTGTGTTTACCTTACAGACACAAGGTGCAGGGTTTGATTATCACATGGGGTAATAGACTAGGCTTGTAACTGGCTAGGCTTAAAATGGCCCACAAGGGCAGTTTGCCAAGTACTAATCTACGAACCTATGAACTATTGTTTACATAAAATTCTGAATTTTAATGTGACATGTGAAAGTGTCTGCCAAAACAACTGCGTATTGTTCAAACACTAAATGTTGTAGTGTACCTTTAATCTCCTTGTTCAAATTGCTTATATTACATATAATCAGTTTGATTTTTCCTAAAACTAGCAAACACATTTAAAAGGGAAAAAAAGCTTCCTATCTAAGTCTTTACAATTCATGTTTCACTTTTTCTGGTATTTGTAATTTTAAGGACTCCATGAGATCCACAACAAACTCAGGGGTTCTGCCAGTTTCTGTAGTTTCTGTGTTTCTTCATTTGGTGAATAAAACAGACTAAAGACTGGCACACACTGCAGATTTGTTCAACTTCTGAATCATATTTCAGTTTAATGTAGATACTTTTAGTTTCAAAGACAAGCAATGTAAAAAGGAATTATTTTCATTGGTTACTGGATATTACAGTTGTGATGCTTTAAAGTTGTATATTTGCTTAACAATGCCCAGTTATATCATGAGCCTCCATATGCAAACTGAATAACTTTATCATGTTCAAATGTTTCCTGTATACATCTCTGCTGTCTAAATGAACATATTCTCCTGAAAGAGAAAGCTTTCTCTCAGCACCCTACATACATTTTTACTCCTCAAAAACATTTCAGTAACAGGTATCATGGTACTTACCATATTTAATACTGATCATTTACTCCACGATATATCCTGTGCACTACTGAACACTATCACAGTAAATCCACTGATTCCATTCCTCTTTATTGTACATTTCTCTAATTTCACTGCATTTTTTTCTTCCATCGTTTGGCCTTTTTCACACTGCTGCTTGATCGTCTGATGCTTCTACTAATTCTCTGTGTCTCACTGTTAATGTATTATTCTCAGGGCCACAGACATACAGCTTTCTAGGATAACTGATGGGAGGGAAAAGTTAATGGATTTTACATCAAGGGAGGCAAACAGCACTATACCTTCCTGAAGAGTTATACATGCCGCTTGCAAAATGGAATATGTTGCAGCCTAACCTTTTGTAGAGATGAGTAATGTAGCATGAGGAGGCACACAGTGGGATGCAATGGTGCAGAGAGAGTGCTATGCTCTTCTGTGTAGAGATAAGATCCTCTTATGCCTATCCACCATGTGATTTGGCTGTCACTCCACTGGAGTCAACAGTTTCACAGTGTACCCTCAGCATGCCCCCCCCCCCCACAAGAAAGGTGAGTAAATGTTACTCCATCATTCCTCTCTCCTAATCATCAGCTGCTTCAGTGCTTAGGCTGGCAATAGAATTTGGATCATCTGGGTCATTCTGTGCTATGGAGCTAACTTGTTCTGGTTTTCTTGGTGGGGGAGGTCTCTAATATAGTGTCATATAAAATACAGTTTCTTTAAAAAAATAGTTGGTATCTTTCAATGAAAAATGCCAGTGTTTTGTCATATGGTACGCTTACTTTTAAAGTCAATGAGTATGTAGCGCATCATTCTCTGGTTGTCCCTTTACTGTATTTCCTTGAAAACTTAAATACTATATGTTGTTAGATGCATCAGATATAGTCACTGTGCAACCACCACAATATCTTGAGGATATCTCACTACAAGATAGCTTATTTGAAAATCAGGGATCTAAAACCTTGATTTAATTATTGCCTGGGAGTAGAATAACTAAGAAGCCTTTGACAATTCAGTGTATCATGTTTCTATATAATGCAGAAGAAAACCAGTCAAATTTTATACTACAGTTGAAATTTAAGAAACCAAGAATGGTTTCAGTAAAGAAATAGAAGTTGCAGCAGTTTGTCTTCGTTAAAGGGAGATCCTGCCTCTTGAACTTGGTGGCCTTCTTTGAAACAGTCACCAAAGTCCAGGATGAAGACAAAATCTTACCTTTCAACCTTTTAGAGCAAGAAATCTGGACAAAGCCACAAATAATGGGAGGACAAAGGCCCAAAAATAGCGACATTTTTAAAATATTGCTCTTACAAACTTAGAAAGTTGATAGAATAATAGGTTTTGCATTAGATGAATTTTCTGAAGGATATTAAGTCTGAAAATCAAATGTTTGCCATTATCTTCTGACTTCAGCCCTCAGTGATTTGCCAATGATTTGCCAGAAAGCTACAATTTTATGAATAACAGACCAAAATGTGAGTAAAAAAATCTGAACATTCTGCAAAAATCTGGACAGTTGAGAGCTAAGTCCATGCATACAGCCTACCTGGACCTGGCCAAGGCCTTTGAAACTATTCCCCACTCAAGCACTATTGATAAACTCACCCAGGTGGAGATCAACCTGTATATTGTCAGGTGAGTTGCAAACTGTCTCACCAATAGAATGCATACAGTCAAAATAGTTGACTCTACCTCCACCAGCAGACCCGTAAACCACGGTGTTCTACAGGGATCAGCACTGAAGCCCTTATTGTTTGGAACTACTTCCCGCATGTACAGACTAAAACAAAAGGCCTATATCTGACAAAGTTTGCTAATGATTGCAAACTGAGTGCAGTCATCGAGTCCCCAAACATTGTCAGCATCCTATAAGAGGGACTTACACAAACAAATGACTGGTGCCAAAGTCATGGGCTAAAAGTCAATGCAAAAATGCATTATCATCCCCTTAGGCAAGGGGAACGTCCCTGCAGATTACCACATTAATAACAACACCCTAAGCACACAATCATTGGTGAGTGATTTGGGCACACAGGTTGACAGCCACCTTTCTTTTGACCACCACATCTCCACAATGGTAAGAAAGGCATTCTATGTCACCCACCTCATAAGTAAGGGCATTGTATAAAGAACAAAAGATGTTATAACCCCCTGTACTCCTCACTCATTAGGCCAATAATGAAGTACAATGCTACCTTTGGTATGTACTTTACCAGGCACCTGCAACAACTGGAAAGACCTCAAACATTTCCTACAAAGAAATTCAGGATCTTCAGCATATGTCATAAGATGACAGACTGAAATCACTGTCACTGTACTCTGTGTCTTAATGACTACTCAGAGGCAACCTCTGCCTTGCATATAAAGCAAACACAGATCCTGCTCTAATGGAAATATTGCACATTTGTAAATCAAATGGTATAAGATGCACTCATTCTAGGGAACTCAGCCTACTATGTGACATCATCAGGACTTGCTGGAGAGATAAATATGTCTCACAGAGGTTACCTCTCCTCTGGAACAAACTTCCAATTCAGGTGAAGCAGCCTCATTGACCCTATTTAAATGTAATTTGGATGATTGGATGGGAAATGGCAAATTTACCTCAGGAGTTTCACCTGTATTCCTCTTGGACAAGGGCAGTAGTTGTTGATTTAGTTCCACTTAATACCTTGATATTCTTGGGAACAGGGGTTTTACTTGACTATGTTGGCAAGGGACCTAGGGCCATTATCCTAGTAACTTCCTATGATCATATGATTAGTGAGAAAAGAAAGAAAACACTTTGCCCTTTATCTATCATTTGTACTTGCTTTGGGCAGAAGATCTCATGGAAAATATTGGCACATATGCTCCAGATTTAAAGACTATAGACCAAGAATGGGAGGTTGGTAACTTGTGTAATTCACTAGTACTTGACAGGGAATAGTCTGTGGTATATAAGATGGCCAAGAAAGGAAGAAACTGTGGAGAAAAGTCAAACTAAACTTATTAAAATCCACATCTGTTTATATGGCAAAAAAATACTTCAGTTCGAGTAAAGCAACAAAACCTGGCTGTGTATGAAACTGCATATGAAAAGAAAGTAAGAGGGCTTTCAAAACGTCAGAGAGAAGGATCCAGAGGAACGAAGTAACTGAGTAACACTGTCTGGCTGGCAACACGAACTGAGAAAAATATCATCCTTTGGGTCAGTCATGTAACGTGTGTAATAAGGGATAATGAGAATTATTTGACTAAAACGTGCAAAAAAAAAAAAAAAACTAATGTAAGTTGCTATCAAAGCAGATGCGTGTGGTGGAACAGGACAAGACAATTGCTTATTGGCATGATAGAAATGGAGAGAGGGCATAGAGTGCAAAAATATGTCATAGAACACATTAGAGTAAACAAATCTTGTGAGATGTGAACAAAACAACACAAGAGAAATGATAAGCATTGTACTTAAGCCAGACAAGGCAAAATCAGATTGCTGTAATCAAATAAATATATACAAACATAAACACATAACCTACTAAATAAATAAATAACCCAAGAGGCACAGCGTGTTTTGTCCAGCAGATTTTTATAACAATAAGAACTGTTTTGTTTTTTTTTTGTGGGGGGGGGGGCTATGTCTGGAGTATATATCTATACATCTACATCTTTCTATTTATCTATATATACATACATGTATAAATATAGTAGACATTGGCTATAGCATACTTCTTAGTGTTTTCTCTCTGTGTGACTGTGTAGTTAGTTTATATAAGTTTTGGGGTGTGGGAACAAATTGAGAAAAAGAATTCCAGGCTCCGACCTCCACAGCTAAAAAACACACTCTGGGGGTGTGGGAACAAATCCGCCATGCTGCGTGTGGTGTACAAAGTTCCTTATGTAAAAAATAGTATTTGAAAGGTTTTTGCAGGCCAGGTATATGCTGTTTTGTTGGGACATATTGTTTTCTGCAGTCTTTCACAGGTGTTTCTTCACATTTTCTTCTTGATCTTAATGTAAAAGCTTTGTTACATTAGCAATTATTCTGTTGTAATGTTTCTGGTTTGTGATGGAATTTTTCAATCAATTTTTTCTGCAATTTCATGTACTATAACTACATATATCTATATATATATATATATATATATATAATGTGTGTGTGTATGTGTATGTGTGTGTATATATATATATATATATATATATATATATATATATATATATGGGTCCCTATAAATACATTGAATGCTCATTGTGAGAATGACAAAAGCTCAAGCCTGGAAACTTTAAAACTTGGAAGCTTGAATGGCATGAATCTACATTGTGTAGTATCACAGTACAGTGGGGACTGGGGTTTTGCTCCCTTTCCCACTGTAGTGTGATCTCAGAGTTGGCAAATATAATTAGCAAGGGGTGGGGGGTGTAGAGGGCTTGCCTACCTGCAAAAAGCAGGTGTTGTATTTGTCCTGTTCCATTCCAGCTTCCAGGTTTTTGAACTCCCTTCTTGTGTGGTTCACTGTTTTTAGCTTTTGATTTTCTAATAGGGTCCTATGGTCTCATACATTGTTTTATATAATGCATACATACATATATATAGTATATACACACACACACATATGTACACAAATACGCACATATATGGTGCATGGAAAATGTGGTACTTAAAAAACAAATAAAAACTTTTTCTGAAGGGGGGACAAGACTCTTCCTGCACCCCACAGCCCTGCTATTTATACATACTAACTCTGAGATTGCATAATGATGGGGTAAGGGCAGATTTCCCAACTGTGAGACTTTTGCAGTCTCACATACCTGTGGATCAACTGCTTAGTCGATCATACGCAGTTGACTAAACAGCTATGGTTCACACACAGCTCACCTACTACAGTATATATATATATATATATATATATATATATATATATATATATATATATATATATATATATATATATATATGTGTGTGTGTGTGTGTATGTGTATAGACCATTACATATTCAGCTCCAGAAAATGGTCTAAGATGTATAGCTCTTTTCCAGTGTGATATGCATTGACATCTACTCAACTTTTCCATAAATGGTTAAATTAAGTGATAATATGGGTAATTTATGTTATTAGTCTAAATATGATGTCATGGTATGCCTAATGTTGACATGTCAGATGATGGATGTGTCAATATGCAATTGCAAAATTTAAAAAAAAATTCTGAGACAATGGTGTCCTGTCATGTCATGTAATCTCTAGCGTATGCACAGTCTAACTGTCAAGTTGTTAGAAATCTTCAAATTATTATTCACTTATTGAATAATGAATAAATCAGAAACAAAGATTGTTGCTTATTTTTTCATTCATCATTGAAATAGAGAAATACCTGTCTGCAGGTTACTGGAACATTATCCACACAAATACTTAAATGACATTGGCTGAATGTATGTTACCTATATTAACTGTATATTTATTTTCACTGATCAAGATTTTAGCAAACTAGAAACTGAAGAAGAAGATTCAGTTTTGATAAAGTTACTATTACCACAGATTAACAAGATCTCTTGCAGAAAGGAGAGGATGATAGACGTCAGTCTAGGGGACTACGATCAGGTATCCAACCATAACCAGCCTGCAATGCATGGAGCACCATAACTGCACTCCAATATCAGTTAATAAACAGCCTAGTTTAGCTTTACTCTAGCATGAGGCGTGATCCTGTTTGACAGACTAACGCTTTCCTTTATTTTATGTAACAAGTAACACACAGAGCAGGTAAACCTACGAGTACTTCAAAGAATTATGATTAGGTTTCTGATTGCAACCCTATATTATGTTTTCTTGACATGGATCCCAAGCTTCATCTTTTATGCTTCGCTGTCAAGGTGAAATTCTTGGCATTCATGTCTCAAACACATAATAAGCATTTTTTTTATTGAAATCCAATCATAATAATTGTGTTATGTATGGTAGTTAAAGGCAAGGCTCAAGTGAATATTGATATCCACATGGGGAACATGAGCAGCCAAGATCATTTGTGGTCAAAACTCTAGATGGAAAAGCATATAGAAGGAATAGAACACAACTGTTGAAAACCAAAGAGAGAGATTTTCTAAAAGTATGAAGCAAGAAAGAAACAGAAGTGACTTTGTTGTGTCTGAGTTTTGAGGAACAATCACCTCTTAAAGAGGTTGCAAGTTCAGTTTCCATTGATGTGACACTGTCCTAAAATGCTAAATATTCAAAATATGGATTATAATTAAAATAGCGTGTTATCATCAAAATTCATAATTTCAGTACAAAAATATTTAATACAATCTCTTACCTGATATAAAAAGCAGATGAGTGTTCTAAAATGATGATAAAATAATGCAGCCATAAATATATAAATGTCACCAGATTAAGTTAAGATAAAACAAAGAGATATATACTGCCCCTGATCCGACCAGCTAGCTTACTTTTCTACCTTTTTTCTCTGGCATGCTTGTGCTGACCATGGTACTTATAAGTAATATTTCTTTGTACTTATTCACTTAGAATAGAGAACTGAATAGTTTTCTATCCCTTCGTCTCTGTCTCCATCTGTGTCTGCCTTCCTTTTTTTTTCTATTGGAACCTAAAGATGAGTGGGGTACACATTAAAGCCATATTTTGTGGAACTGAACTTTTCTGTTGGAAGTATTTTGTCAGCTAATTAACATTTAACTAATAAAGCATCTTCCCATTTTCCAAAATTGTATATTGATTATTTACCTTATTTTCATCTGAACATCTATTAGAGCATGTAGACTGAATGATGTACCTTTAAGTAGAAGATGTCAAAATGCCGGGCATGTATCATACTTTCCTTTAAGCTTCTCCAGACCAGGCACAGAAGTGCACAATTTGTACGTGAAATGCAATCTGCACTTTAGAGCTGCCGTATTTAAATTCCTGTATATGTTATTAAACTTGTTGTCAGCAATGGTGAAGATTAATAATATATTCAGCAGCTCTTGTTTCATGCTTGTTTTAGACAGGCGGCAGTGCTCTCTAAAACCTAAAAAGTGGATCATTATCTCAAAAGAGACTGTGGATTAGGGGATTAATTATTACATACCGAAAGAACTGCACTGCGTTCACTGGGACATCACTACAGCTGAACTAATGTCTGCTTTAAGGCATCATTACTGGAGCTATGTAACACTGAACACTGACTAATTAAATATAATTTGTCAAGTACTCCCTCAAACAGAGGCAAAGGCCACGGTGTATTCTGGAAAATGTACCAAAGGTACATATGGAGAAATTAACCTAGCCATAGCCATAACTTAACTAAATAGTGAATGAGAGGTCCAATGTAATCTGTTAGACAACTTCACATTCTTTTTTGCAGTACCCCTGAGCTTGATATGTTAAGAAAGTGTATAATTTATATACAAGAAATTTGATTTGCTACTCAGTTAAGGGTTACTGTGTTGGTAGATTTCCTGTGAAATTATTCTTCAGCATATAGGCAGACATATTTGTTTTTACCTTTGCTTGTCTGCATGCAAAAAAAAAACCTGCTGCAATGGAGAAATAATGACTGAATTACAGTGCCATTTTTATTCAAGAAATGCTTTTATCTGCATGAAGAATTTCATCTGCTTTCAGTGAGGGTAAAGTTTGCTGTGCACATAAAAACTCATAACATAAAACAGAAAACACTACTCTTTTTAACTAACCTGAAAGGAAAGAAGAGAAAAAAGGCACCCCATCTTTCCTTTTAGCTAACAACAGTCACCTGAAATTAAGACAATAAATAGTAACTATGATATAATTTTCTTAGTTTAAACATTCGGACAAGTGGTAGATAATCCTCTAGTGTTTGGCTATAGTACCAGATAAAGAGATAGTACTGCGGTGGTGGTGCTGTGGTAGCGTTGTCACCTCACAGTTAGATGTTGCCCGTTCGATTCTCAGTTAGAGCGTCTTCTGTGTAGCGACATGCGTGAATGGGCGTTCCTTCGTTGAAGGTTGTGCATTAGGCCCGGCAAGCCAGTACGTAAAAATCTACTGCCAATCATTAGAAGACTGGAGTTCCGCTGTGGCGACCCCTAACTGGGAAAAGCCGAAAGAAACAAACAAACCAGATAAAGAGATAATCACACCTCTGTCTCTCTCTGTTTAGCAGCATTATCAGTTGCCTATCCTTTCCCCAAAATATAAGCAAACAGTCCTTTTTTTTCTACTGATTAGTCTTCATCTCTGATCCTGTAAAAGACAAACTTAATTAAATAACATGTATCCATTCCCTTTCTAAAGTGCAGTCACTACCTGCAAGGCTAACCTACTGGTGGATGAGTTCTAAATGAGGGATCGTTCAACCTATTCGTTTAGACTCACTGATTTTATTCTGTCCGATCACTGTTCTTCAGTCAATCTCTCTCTCTCTCTCTCTCTCTCTCTCTCTCTCTCTCTATATATATATATATATATATATATATATGTGAGTGTGTGTGTGTGTGTGTGTGTGTGTGTACATTCACCTGCAGAGATAATATTGTGCATGGTCTCTACCCGATATTTATGACCATGGAGTTGATATATAGGATTTGGGGGCTTGCTCCCCCTGCAAAAAAAAAAAAAAAAATACATATTAAAGAGAACTTTGTTGAGTGGAAGGTTTTATTAGTTGTTTTCATCCAATTGGACCTTATCTGACTTTTAACTCAACAACATGTATAACAGACTCCCTACAATCCTTTCACATTTAGAAAATACTGGATGAAATAAGCTGAAAAAAGTCATGTGTTAAAAGAAGGTACTGTATAAATGATAACAACACAGTAAGGGTTATTTGGCACAAAATAATTAGATAAAACATTTGACCACCTCCATCTGTGACTTCTGACTTTGACTTCATTACCATAATTATATTACATTTAGAAGCCAAAGGGAAATGAAGCCATGCATTTAAAAACTTTCTACAATAATGCACTCTCAAAACACATCATGAGTAATTATAAAAGTATGCATGACACAAGCTGTAAACAGAATTATCTAGAAACATACTAGAAGACAAAAAATGTAGAGTTGCTATTGACAGGAATATAAGGTATATTGTGAAACTGTTAAAATATGTTTTTAAAATGTGATATGTAAAAAGATTAAGTGAAACAGACATGAAATAAACGTTCAGAAACCAATGCTAAAAGAATTACTTTTCAGCGAGAACTGTCTAAAATGTTAAACACAAAAGCATACACTAAGCAATATTATTATTTTATCTTCAAGGACCTTACTTTTAGAATATAATATTGAGATGGTCTTTTAAATAGTTATATTTGCAGCTTGCTTTTCACATGTTTTTATTATTGTTGTATAAAGTGTTTTCAGAATGTGTTTTCACAGTGAATATTAATGTCTTTTTTATTTCTGATTTGCTTGTAAATGCAATGAATTCATAGGTTCATAGATAAGTAGGCTAACTGCCCTTGCGGGCCATTTTAACCATATGCAATTTCCCTTTTGGTGCTTGAATTAGCCTGTCTCATTTAGTGTTATATTGGCCTTACTCATCCCATGGCTGATGGATATATATTACCCTTAGTGAGAATAACTGGGAACATACCATAGATAATTTGAGGGGAGCCATGCAAGGGATAAAGGATTGAGGAGCTCCCTCTGATCATTACTTATGGTACAGTCGGACGTCCTGGTGTAAGTTTTTAATTACCTATCCACAGACCAATGTTGCATTTAAATATTGACATAGATGAGCTTTGTTTTAAGTGGATGGGGAGTCTATTCCAAAGCAACTGTATCCTTTTCCCTCCTAACCATTCGATTGATGTTGTAGATGAAACATATCTCCCCTAGACTGAGTATTTCTGATGCCATTTGACTTATTCATGTACATGATGTCCAGTAGTATTGGGTCAGAGTATTCTAAACCTACCAATAAATGACTTACTAGCATTGTGTTGGCAGTGAGTTTTCTTCCAATGTTTCCTGTGGAAAATGGTACTACACATATCCAATAGCTTAGGTACAAAGTTCCTTCCCTCCGCATTCAGTTCTATTGTTTAATTGGTGTTTACTGTATACTAAATCTCCACTGTAGTCAAAAACAAACCATTTTATTAACCTTGAATAATGTAACTGCATTATACCACTTAATGATGCTGCCCATTGCCACCTCCCTTCATATTTATCCTTTCGTAATTTAGAACTTTCAGCATCCTTAGATTAGAAACATGATATAGTTGCTGGCACTGAGCACTGGCAAAGATGAAGGCTACAAATTGTTTTAGTAAAGGTTTGAACTTTTCAAACGTACTTCTCTCATTTAACCTTCTGCTAATATAGCTTAAAGAGTCATTAATTGTCACAGAGTACAAACCTGTATAGGCCTACTCAATGGCCATATGAGGGTTAGTTTTATATTTTGCCTCTGTATGCTAACCTGCTCTATTGTATTAACTTTTATGCTAGTGTTATACAGTGCTCTCCTCAGATGTGATTCTGAGCTTCATATATCATAATGCTTTTTAGAATCAAGATGAACATATAAACTAATAATGCTTTTATGGCAGACTAATAAGAAATACATGTTGAAAACAATTCCATTTACTATGATAATGTAGCATCTTTACAGCAATAGTTCTATTGTTATGACTTAAAACTACACTATAGTCATTACTGCGATCACTATCACGACTACAGCAGCTACCAGCTTTTAGACCTCAGTTATGATGCTTGAAGCACTCAATTTGTCATGTTATCTGCAGTAAATGACTATCCAGCAGTGACGGCATATATTCTGTTTTGATAAACACTTGCTTGGGCTGCAGTGTAACTATTTCTTGATGGATATATCTTCCACACATTTTGTTTCCTCAGCTGCACTTACCTTTCCTTTGTTGCCCTCTTGTTGTAAGTAAATCAGAATAAATTATGTATACAGGCTAATGTTATATGGTATCCATGTCTTTCAGTCTGGGAATTATATCTGAACTTCTAAGTAAAGGCAATAATGTAGGACTTGTACCAAGTCAGTCTTAAAATAATTATTCAGAACTCTTGCTTACATTTAAATTTACTCACATATATAATAAATGAGCTTCCAGGCTGTATATTTCCTCTACACAAACAGAATATCTTCACATTTAGTAAATTGTAATATACGTTTGATATGTAATGTGACAACATCTATAGCATCCACACTAAATTGATATGAGACAAGGTTCCACTATGACTGGCTGAGAACAAACCCAGTAGCGATCACAGAGGCCAATTTAAACATGCAGCAGAAGCAAAATGCAGAGGGTCTGCCGGCCCTAGATGAACTTATAGGTTCATAGGTTAGTACTAGACTAGCTGCCATTGTGGGCCATTTTAAGCTTAGACAGTTTCCCTTTTTGTGCTTGAATTAACCTCTCCCATTTAGTTAGAGATTGCCCTTACCCATCCCATGGTTGCTAATTATATATTATCTCTAATGTGAATAACTGCGGTCATACCATAGATAATACGAAGGGACCCAAGCATGGAATAAGCATGCTTGAATACGGGCAGAATGAGTTTTATTTCATGTGGATGGGGAATCTGTTCCAGAGCAGCAGTATCCTCTGCAACATATACCTGTCCCTCCAAACCATTCTGTTGACAATGCACAAGAGGTTTGGATCCATAGATTGAGAACTTGTTGAGGGAAAGACTGTTCCAGTCATGGGTTTCCATCTGTCCAATGGAATCTAGTAGTTGAGGACATGGAATCAATTCCTTCTATACAGAATGGAAGAACTGAGGATCTATGAAGCTGCCATAGTTCGATTACTATGTCAACTTAGACTGTGTAGCTGGTTTAGAAGACACAAGCTGTGTTTGTCTACTGCCAATGTGGAGCAAGCATAAATGGCAACTACATCTGAAAATTATATTTGAGTTAAGGGATGTTGTAGGCCCTCAACGTTTGCCATTGTATTCCATCTCATGTAATACAGAGTTAAGGGGTGTTGTAGGCCCTCTGCATTTGCCATTGTATTCCATCTCATGTAATACAGAGTTAAGGGGTGTTGTAGGCCCTCCATGTTTGCCATTGTATTCCATCTCATGTAATATAGAGTTAAGTGGTGTTGTAATCCCTATACGGTTGCCATTGTATTCCATCTTGTAATACAGAGTTAAGGGGTGTTGTAGGCCCTATATGGTTGCCATTGTATTCTATCACATGTACTGCAGAGTTAAAGGGTGTTATAGGCCCTCTGTTTCCCATTGTGTTCCATCTCATGTAATACAGAGCTAAGGGGTATTGTAAGTCCTATATGGTTGCCATTGTATTCCATCACATGTAATGCACAGTTAAGGGGTGTTGTAGGCCCTCTATGTTTGCCATTGTATTCCATATCATGTACTACAGAGTTAGGGGGTGTTGTAGGCCTTCTGTGTTTGCCATTGTATTCTGTCTCAAGTAATACAGAGTTATGGGGTGTTGTAGGCTCTCTGTGTTTGCCATTGTATTCCATATCGTGTAATACAGAGTTAGGGGGTGTTGTAGGCCCTCTGTGCTTGCCATTGTATTCCATCTCATGTAATACAGAGTTAGGGGGTGTAGTAGGCCCTCTGTGTTTGCCATTGTATTCCATATTGTGTAATACAGTTGAACCACTCCTTCACCAAATTTAAAACAAACTTATCCAGCTCTCTTCCCTCTCATTTTGCCACTGCATCCCCCACATTTTCTACCTTGAGATCAACTTCAAAACCCCTCCCATCCACATTCATGAAGTACTTTTAATAACTACATTTCCCACTTTCTTCTCCTACCTCACCTCTCTTTTGGTTGTTTTTCTCCTACTTATCCTTAGCAGAAGTTATAAACAATAAAACTATGTTCATTTTGTAAGCATACATAAGGTTTATTCTCTCAGTCTGATTAGAAATTTAACATAGTCAAATAGAGATTCCTACTTCTCCTCAGCAGAATTATAATCAGTAACAATCTGTCCATTTTGTAAGTGTACACGAGGTTTGTTTTCACATTCTGATTGCATGTTTAACCAAGTCAAATAGAGATTTTGTACTACAAGAGTCTGCTGCATTGTCATTGTGTTAATAATACTTGTTAAAACTATTCTTAGCTATTTGTTGTTACAGATATTCCTAGGTATTTGTTTTTATTTATTACTACATTTATTGTAAAATTGCTCATGCTGCCTCCGTTTTTGTATCCTGTAGGGTGAACTTGAAAATAGTCCTTCAGAATCAGTGTTTTATCCCAGTTAACAAACAATAATAAATAAATAGATAAATCAGCCACATATGTTGCAGACTGAATCCATTTACTGAACATATGTATGTATGTATGTATGTATGTATGCATGTATGTATGTATGTATGCAGCATGTATTTGAAAATAGTGTCATGATGGACACTTCAGAACACATACAGTTGGAACCCAGCAGGCATCTTCTGTGCTTCCACAACATATTTGCAATGTGTCGGTGCTCTATGTATACTATTGCATGAATAAGAGCAATTGAATACAGGGTGTGCATCACAATGAGTCTACAGTACCATTAATCGTTACATCTTATTTATACTTTCTAGTGAATATTATTACAATATAGTACATTACTGTATAGTTAGGTACAATGTCCATGTCAGTGACTGAGCTGATGATTTATGCTTTTGGATGGTTGGTTGGTTGTGTACCAAGGGCTATAGTGTAGGTCACTATTACTGATATATTACTTTTTTTATTTACATTTATATATGTATATGTATATATATATGCCAACTTCACCCCCCTCTCACCCCCTAAATGGCCCATCTCAATACCGGAAAATTGCCAAATTCCGATAATAATGGCCACACAGGTAAAAAACACACTCTCCAAAGCTAAGAATACAGCATCCATGGGACCAGATAACATCCTGGGCTGTGTACTACATGAACTACAATATGAACTGGCACCTCACCTAAGTGTCATGTTTAATCATAGCCTCACCTCAGGTTTCATGCCCACTGAGTGGCGCACAGCTACAGTTATCCCACTCCACAAGGGGGGATCCACCTTGGATCCTGGAAACTACCGTCCCATCAGTCTGACAAGCCTTATCTGCAAGGCCATGGAGCGTATTATCATGGAACTTATAAACAAAGACATTGGCAACCTTCAAACACTGGACCCCATCAAGTTTGGGTTCGTGAAGGGCCGATCTTGCCTCATGAACTTGATTGACTTCTTCAAATCAGTCTCCAGAGCCATGGACAAGGGTAAGGTGGTCCACACAGCCTATCTGGACCTCGCCAAGGCCTTTGACACCATCCCCCACTCTGGAATCATAGATAAACTTACTAAGCTGGGCATTAATCCCTACGTCACCCAATGGGTTGCTAACTGGCTTACTGATAGAACCCACACTGTAAAAGTAGCCGACTCCAAATCCAGCTCCAGACAAGTGACAAGTGGAGTACCTCAGGGTTCAGTCCTGGGACCGCTTTTGTTTGGCATCTGCTTCTCTGAAGTACAGGCCAACACTAAGGGACTCTGGATAACAAAGTTTGCAGATAACTGCAAACTGGGAGCCATTATTGAATCCCCAAATGATGTGGATACTCTACAAAAGGGCCTTACAGAAACAGATGCTTGGTGTCAGAGCCATGGGCTCAAGCTCAATGCCAAGAAATGTATAGTTATCCCCTTTGGGAAAAAACATGTATCCGTGAATTACCATATAGGTGGCAGTACACTAAACACAGAAAGTTTGATAAGAGACTTAGGGACACAGGTGGACAGTGGTCTCACCTTCGATAACCACATCGCCACAACAGTCAGGAAATCCTTCTATGTGGCACACCTCATCACTAAGGGCTTTTCATCCAGAAAAAAGGAGGTCATTGTCCCACTGTACTCATCCCTAATTAGACCCATTATAGAATACAATGCCCCGTTTGGTATGTACCTCTCAAGCCATCTGCAACAACTGGAAAGGCCACAGAAATACCTCACTAAAAGAATCACAGGCCTAAAGCAGATGCCCTACGCTGACCGCCTTAAAAACTCCAGCTATACTCTGTCGCATATCATCTACTCAGAGGAGATCTTTGCTTAACATACAAGGCCATGTCAAATCCAGAGCTGTTGGACATGCTACACTTAAAGAAATCCCAATCCCTCAGAGCCACACACTCCAGGGATCTAAACCTTGTCATCACAATAAACAAAACATGCTGGAGGGATAGGTTCCTGACCCAAAGACTCCCCAGACTCTGGAATAGATTGCCCATACATGTCAAGCAGAGTGCCTCTTTGGTCCTCTTCAAAAGGAACCTTGACAATTGGATGGGAGAAAGGAAATTCACCCCGGGGATCAGGTCAGTCGCCCTGCTAGACAGGGGTCCAGGGAAGTAAATAGTGTGGGAAGAAATAGCCAGGGAATTGTTATGGCTAGGCTTGTATAGGCCCTAGGGCTGATAGCCTAGTACCAACCTATGAACCTATGAACCTATATATATATATATATATATATATATATATATATATATATACATATATACACATACAGATAGCTATAGATATATGTGTGTGTTTGTGTGGCTGAAAATTATTTGTGTCAACAGATGTATTAGTGTGTATGCGTTGTGAGGGCTATACTCATAGTGTTTATGGTGCAGTTTTAGTACCATGCTTGTAATGTCAGTGTTAGCTTGTGACCTCATGTCAGGCTTGTGATATATGTTACTTTGTGACCTCATGTCATTTTCATTGCTGTTGGTCATTGCAGCAGTGTTACTGTCATTACCTGGTATCTTTATCTGGTGTATTTCCACATAATGTTGAACTACAATATGACATATGTTGCTGTGTGTTAGGTCTTTACCATATACTTTTATTGGCCTGCATTATGACACTGTATGTACTTTTCCTTCTTGCAAGCATACTTATGCATTATGCTGCACCTCCCTGTGTGTCAGGTATTCAGAGAGTGTTTATAAATGTGCCTTTATGCATGTGGTCCTCTATCTGGATGTTTTGGGAGAGTCTTGTGTGTACTTTTAGCATAAATGTGCCTTTTTCATTTTGGTGGGTTTTCCAAAACCACAACTCTATCTGCCCCCACACATCTGCCATTGTTTCTTTCCTTTTAATTTTGCTACAGTTACAAGCATCATAAAGGTGTTACATTGTTTGACACATGCAACTCATTGAGTTGACTCTTTCATTCTCTTCATTCTTTGAGTTGCATCTGAGGTGACTGCAACTTCATTAGGCCATAGTTTAACCCTGGTAGCAATGTGAGAAAAGTTGTGTATTATGTTCTTATCCATGTTCATACATGTGAATAGCAAGCTAAGGTGTGTTTAATAAAATGTATACAGTTTGGATGGTATTCATAGTCATTATACAAATGTGTAAAGACTATCCAAGCTGTTCTCGTATTTTCACAGTAAAGGCACGATTCATGAAGGCCATGTACACTACTGTGTGATGGCCATGAACAGCGTCAAGCAAATTTAAGTTATAATAAGATGCAAAGGAGAACATAGGTAAAATGGCACACGCTAATGAATCCGCCTATTTGTGATTCATAGTAAGAATTTCATGCATTTCCATGCTGTCTGCTGATTCATTATATAAGGAGAAATCATACCTTTTCTACCTCCTTTGCAATCCATGATGATACTGTCACTTGCTGCTAGCCTTGCTATTTCCTGGTGTGAGCTGCTTGTATAACCACCTGTTCCCGGCGATGTTTAATGACCAAGAAGGCGGAGACACAGACTGCAAATAACTCACTATAGTTTTGAAATCAGGAGCAACTTGAATGATTTAGAGTTGACAGGGATATCATAATGGTCTTAGTGAGTATGTATGTATGGCCCCCACAGTGGCTCTGGGGGGGGTGGCCTTCCTATCCCTGTGGATACATTATAGGTGCCACAGACCTTCCAGAAACAGACTAGTGACACACTGGATATCTTACAGGCGTCTGCCTTGAGGATACTTTAGCAGCATGTGGATGTACTCTTGACATGTATGGATCAGTACATATATTTCCCGGTGTCACCTCATGACTGAGTCAGGACTATGTGTGTCTTTTATATGGTGACACATTTCCCTGCACATTGCACCCAATTTGCAGCTAGGGCTCCATCTGGTTTATGTGCTGAGAACTACCCAAATAGGAAGGGTTACCAATCAATCACCTGTTAGCAGAGAGTCATGCATGGGGGTGCATTACCAATATCCTGGCAGTATACATGATTCCCATACCTGGCTCACTAGCTCACTTTACAGTCTCTTACTGCATGGCAGGATGCCCAGTGGTCATTTTGTTGGTAACTGGAAAAATACTTTTGTTTCTTTTTCTTTTTTTTGTCCCCTCCCCTTTTCTATCTCTCTATTTTTCTTTTTTCGTTTTCCTTTGGGTGATGGTGCATCGATTGGATCCATGGCTCATGATTCCAGTTAGAAACCCAAGCAGAGCTGCTGAAGATAGTTATAACATAACCCTGTGCCAGATCTGTGTAGTCATTGACAGGGTGTTTGGAATGCAGGAGTCCAAGTGCAGTTGCCTAAATGAGTCTGTGAGTGACTTGAGTATGACCCAGCATCTGCATGCAGAATGTTTACTGCATATTATATTCTGCATGACATGATCATGCACCAGTCTGGTGATGAAGTGCCCTTGCTGTCACTGCAGGCCCCAGTTCCACTCCATATACATGTAGTGTTGACTAGCCAACATCAGTAATAAGGGACCACAGGTGGCAGGCTTCTGAAAGGCATACAGCTGCTCAGGTAAAGAGGCAGCATCTAGTCCAAAACTATTGACCATGATATTCAGGTTAGTGTTTCCTTTCTTACCAAAAAACATAGAGTACAAGTGATGCATGCAGTGATGTCTGTGGGCTTTGCTGTGTGGTACATGGTCTAATGTCACTGTTCATTAGACATTCCCTATTACACTTGTAAAAATCATACTTGAATGCTCACTGACTCCTGTTCAGTGATGTCATAAAGCATCATATAAGGAATAATCATATTTTTAACTGTTTTGCACAACAAATTCTGCTGAAGTGTTGTACTTAAGTATGTACATACTGAATCTTCTGAAGCGGTTTAATATTCAACATTATACAATGACCCCCCCCCCATTAATATTCCAAAACATGCATGCTGATTGGTCAGTGTGCATGTTGTAAATCAAAGTTATAGTAACGGAAAAAGGTCTGGTGGCCAGGAATTTTTCCATTAGTATAACTCTTTTTTTTACAGCAATGGAGAATGCAAGATCTCCGTTGCTTTTCACACACTGTCTCGCTATGTTAAACGAGTTTAACATAGCTAGACAGCTTTAAAAAAAGTAACGTAGATCTTCCTATAATGAAAAAAACACAGCCCAGCAGTTCAGGACCTGTAATTAGCAGCTACTTAATCCAACTTGTTCCAACCAAGGTGAAATTACTGGCAACGGCCGAAAGGTCTTTGAAACAAACAGTCTTTATTGAAACAAAATTACTCCAAGCGCTTTCACCCGTATATTATCAGGCTTTTTCAAGGAAAATCACTCAGCAACATTGTGCGCATCTTTAAATAAATTCATATTGATCACATGCTAGAATCCATTAATTAATTAGTGAATAGTCATTACATCTTAAAGAAAACTAGTATATGTATCAAAGTATTGCATTTGATTTTCAAATTCTCTATTACTTTCATCAAAGCATCTATGAAAAAACTCATTTCTATGTATTCAGACTCATGTAAAACTGTTAACAACTTAAAAGGATAATTCATTAAGTGCTTATTTCATAGTTTGATATATAAAAAACTCTTTAGATGTTAAAATGTTTAAAAACATGTTAATAAATAAAAATTAATATGAAATATAACCTATATGTTATAACTTAAACTTGTATTGAACTATGCGTACATCCGTTAGTTCACTGATTTAATATTACTCATGTTTATACATTCAGAGTTAGATGTACTATAAAAATTAAAGCAAGTTAATCTTTCTTGTCGTTAATTAAATAAACAACAATCACATCTAAAATCTTTAGATGGAAATATTCACCGTGTTAATTAATAATTCATGTCCAATCTTAATAAATATCTTAGTAAAATATAAATGCAATTGATTTTTAAAAATTATATGTGCGTGGAGTTAAAACATCATTTGTTGTGTGGCTTTAAAAGGAGTGGTAAACTGAAACTGTATTCATAACCTTGCTTTTCTCATTTTTAATACACTCATGATGTTGATAGAGTCATTCAAACCTGGTATCTTAGTAGAATTTAGTTTCAGTTGCCAATATAACTCGCGATATTCTAGGGTTGTCTCCCAGTTACCACCTCTAATATCCTGTGTAACTTGTTCTAAAATAAAGAATTTCAAGTTCATGTTTTCACAAACCAGGGAGTGTTTATAGAAAGCATTACTCTCTTTTTGTTTCATAACATCATTAAAATGTTCATACACCCTTCTCCTGATAAGTCGTTCAGTTTTTCCTATATAAAAACTGTTACAGGATAAACATGTCATTAGGTATACTACCCCTTTTGTAGCGCAGTTATAGTATTTCCTGGCAGTAAAGTTAAATTTTCTTGATGGAATCCTAATCTGTTCCTGGTTAATCATAGCGTGACATTGCTTACAATTACCACATGAAAAGGTCCCTACTCTTCTTCTATTTTTATTACTCTCTAAATTATGTTTCATTTCAAAGATCTCTTTCAGATTTTTATTTCTTTTTCTGACAAAGTGTGGTCTTTCTGGAATAAAAGGTTTTAAGTCCTCATGATAACTCAGAATGGGCCAGTATTTGAAAATAGTATCTTCAATTTCTTCAGAGTTCTTATTGAAAGTGTAAATGAAACTGCCTTGACTTTGCATCTTATTTTCACTTCTACTCTGTGGTTGGTTGACAGTACCTACTCCTAGCAGGGGTGGATACAATGTTTCTCTTTTTTGACTAATTTCCTGTGCCAAGTCTTCAAACAATTTATCTGGGTAACCTTTTTCTAAAAAGAATGTTTTCAATATTCTCACTTCTTCTTTAAAATCTTGTAGAGTGCTACACATTCGGGAAGCTCAAATTAATTGACCTTTAATGATACCCCTCTTTTGAAAATTTGGATGTCCACTATTGTAGTGGAGGTAGGAGTTGGAGAATGAACTTTTTCTGTATAGTTTCGATTGAAAACAGTGATTTTCATGGTCTTTAACGATGGTTACATCCAAATAGTGAAATTTATTTTTATCCATATTGTAGGTGAATTTAAAGAAAGCTGTTGTATTATTAATGTATCTTAAAAATTCACAAAGACTCTCCTCACTACCCCTCCAAAAAATACAAATGTCATCCAAAAACCTTCTATAATATGCAATATCTTGATACCATTTACTTGAAAAAATGTATTTCTTTTCCCAGAAATATAACACAATGTTTGCATATAAAGACGCACAGGATGCCCCCATTGCTACACCCTTTCTTTGACAATAAAATTTTCCGTTAAAATGTATGAAATTGTTTTCTAGGACAGTCTCCATAAATTCTACTAATAAATTGATGATGGTAGCTGTTTGAACTGTTTCTGTTACTAAAATTTGGTTGAACCATTCTAATCCTGTTTCGTGTGGGATACTAGGGAAAAGATCTACCACATCCACTGTGACCATCAAAAGTTGAGAGCAGAACATATTTTAATCTAATTCTCTCAAAAAATCCCAAGAATCTTTACAAATGTGGTCCACACTGAACACAAAGAATTTTATTCTTGGTTTATCTACATATAAATAATTGTAAAGTTTTTCATTAATCATGTTCTGTAACAGGTGGTCAAATAATTGATAATTGATTTTGGAATAGGCAATGTTTATTTCATTTTTGGATACTAGTTCATATTGGTCAGTGTCTTGTAACAAATTTTGTATGTAAGCCTCATAGTCTGTCTTGTACATTAAAACTGTCCCACCTCCTTTATCAGGTTTCATAATTCGACATCCTTCCGGTCTTAAATAATTAATTAATTCAACTTCTTTGTCACTCAAATTATTCGGGATGTTATTATATTTCTGTTGTTCCATACCCCTGATGTCTCTTTCTACCAATTCCTCAAAGACTTTTAAGGTGGAATGCATTGGTGGGTTAAATGTACTTTTTCTTGTAAGTTCAGTGGTTGTACCTTTTTGTCCTTTAAAAAATATATTTAAGTTCATTTGTCTCATAAACAACTTTAAATCAATTAAAATATCTGATACAAAGACAGGCTTGAGTGGGACAAAGTGGAAACCTTTTAAAAATAATTCAAAAAATTCTGAAGTGATTTGCATATCAGTGAAATTGTATATTGTGAAGTTATTACTTCTAAAAACAATTTGCTTAGTTTCATCCATTAATGTCTCTAAATCCAAAGGTACTATGTGTGAGAGATTTAATTCTTTAGTTAGTTCCATTTGTTGTATTGGTATCTCCATCCTTCCCCCTCCCGGGAGGGTACTGAAAATCCCTTGCAGATTGCTTTCTGTCTTTCTCCGCTAATCTCTCACTTTGCCTTAAACCTTGAGCACATGTATTCACTTGGTTACTTAGAATGTTAATTTCACTGTCATTAAAAATACACTTTCAGTATTAATGTGGTTTTTGTTCCTGTTATTGAACAGTGGGAAAGCTCTACCCTCCCTATATTCAATTAAGTCCCGATCCAATTTCCTAATTTTGCGATTCAGAACTCTGAAACAGTGCTAGTCTACCTCATCAAATGTTTTGTCATACTCTCTTTTAACACTTGTGAGTCTATCATCTGTAATTAATCGACTGTTCAATACATTCAATTCTTTCAATAATGTATCCGCTTTTTTCTCATAATCAGTAATCATACACTTTAACATTTCTAAGCCTAAAAAATCTAAGGCCTTTGGGTACACGTTGTACATGAAGACATTCTCTTAAATAATATATCTCTAACTGGTTATTTTTATATAGGTACAGTTTATCTTTAAATTCACTAAGTGAATGTTCAATGTTAGAATCAAGTTCCTTGTTCACTGTACCTGTTTTGAAAAAAAAAAATGGTTTAGCAGTCCAAGCTCTGAAGTCAAAGCTCTTTGCTTCAAAACTGAAGGATTTGGTTTTAGGAGTTTTAGCTCTAGTATGAGCTAACTGCCCATTCGAGCAAGTGCTGTTACCTGCCCCATTCGTAAAAGTGTTGTTGTTATTGTTATTAGAAGAAATTGTTCCTGTTTTCACACTTTTTGAATTACCTTTAGATTTAGAGACATTAATGGATGAAACTAAGCAAATTGTTTTTAGAAGTAATAACTTCACAATATACAATTTCACTGATATGCAAATCACTTCAGAATTTTTTGAATTATTTTTAAAAGGTTTCCACTTTGTCCCACTCAAGCCTGTCTTTGTACCAGATATTTTAATTGATTTAAAGTTGTTTATGAGACAAATGAACTTAAATATATTTTTTAAAGGACAAAAAGGTACAACCACTGAACTTACAAGAAAAAGTACCTTTAACCCACCAATGCATTCCACCTTAAAAGTCTTTGAAGAATTGGTAGAAAGAGACATCAGGAGTATGGAACAACAGAAATATAATAACATCCCGAATAATTTGAGTGACAAAGAAGTTGAATTAATTAATTATTTAAGACAGGAAAGATGTCGAATTATGAAACCTGATAAAGGAGGTGGGACAGTTTTAATGTACAAGACAGACTATGAGGCTTACATACAAAATTTGTTACAAGACACTGACCAATATGAACTAGTATCCAAAAATGAAATAAACATTGCCTATGCCAAAATCAATTATCAATTATTTTACCACCTGTTACAGAACACGATTAATGAAAAACTTTACAATTATTTATATGTAGATAAACCAAGAACTGTCCAAATTTTCGGCATTCCCAAGGCACATAAAGGTTTAGAACCTTTAAAATTCAGACCGATTGTATCGGGATCTGGTAGTATCACTGAACCTTTGGCTAAATTCATAGACATCATCTTACAATCCTTTGTGTTCAGTGTGGACCACATTTGTAAAGATTCTTAGGATTTTTTGAGAGAATTAGATCAAAATATGTTCTTTTCTCAACTTTTGATGGTCACAGTGGATGTGGTAGATCTTTCGCCTAGTATCCCACATGAAACAGGATTAGAATGGTTCAACCAAATTTTAGTAACAGAAACAGTTCAAACACTACCATCATCAATTTATTAGTAGAATTTATGGAGACTGTCCTAGAAAACAATTTCATACATATTAACGGAGAATTTTATCATCAAAGAAAGGGTGTAGCAATGGAGGCATCCTGTGCGTCTTTATATGCAAACATTGTGTTATATTTCTGGGAAAAGAAATACATTTTTTCAAGTAAATGGTATCAAGATATTGCATATTATAGAAGGTTTTTGGATGACATTTGTATTTTTTGGAGGGGTAGTGAGGAGAGTCTTTGTAAATTTTTAAGATACATTAATAATACAACAGCTTTCTTTAAATTCACCTACAATATAGATAAAAATAAATTACACTATTTGAATGTAACCATCGTTAAAAACCATGAAAATCACTGTTTTCAATCGAAATTATACAGAAAAAGTTCATTCTCCAACTCCTACCTCCACTACAATAGTGGACATCCAAATTTTCAAAAGAGAGGTATCATTAAAGGTCAATTAATTCGAGCTTCCCGAATGTGTAGCACTCTACAAGATTTTAAGGAAGAAGTGAGAATATTGAAAACATTCTTTTTAGAAAAAGGTTACCCAGATAAATTGTTTGAAGACTTGGCACAGGAAATTAGTCAAAAAAGAGAAACATTGTATCCACCCCTGCTAGGAGTAGGTACTGTCAACCAACCACAGAGTAGAAGTGAAAATAAGATGCAAAGTCAAGGCAGTTTCATTTACACTTTCAATAAGAACTCTGAAGAAATTGAAGATACTATTTTCAAATACTGGCCCATTCTGAGTTATCATGAGGACTTAAAACCTTTTATTCCAGAAAGACCACACTTTGTCAGAAAAAGAAATAAAAATCTGAAAGAGATCTTTGAAATGAAACATAATTTAGAGAGTAATAAAAATAGAAGAAGAGTAGGGACCTATTCATGTGGTAATTGTAAGCAATGTCACGCTATGATTAACCAGGAACAGATTAGGATTCCCTCAAGAAAATTTTACTTTACTGCCAGGAAATACTATAACTGTGCTACAAAAGGGGTAGTATACCTAATGACATGTTTATCCTGTAACAGTTTTTATATAGGAAAAACTGAACGACATATCAGGAGAAGGGTGTATGAACATTTTGATGATGTTATGAAACAAAAAGAGAGTAATGCTTTCTATAAACACTCTCTGGTTTGTGAAAACATGAATTTGAAATTCTTTATTTTAGAACAAGTTACACAGGATATTAGAGGTGGTAACTGGGAGACAACCCTAGAATATCGTGAGTTATATTGGCAACTGAAACTAAATTCTACTAAGATACCAGGTTTGAATGACTCTATCAACATCATGAGTGTATTAAAAATGAGAAAAGCAAGGTTATGAATACAGTTTCAGTTTACCACTCCTTTTAAAGCCACACAACAAATGATGTGTTAACTCCACGCACATATAATTTTTAAAAATAAATTGTATTTATATTTTTACTAAGATATTTATTAAGATTGGACATGAATTATTAATTAACACGGTGAACATTTCCATCAAAAGATTTTAGATGTGATTGTTGTTTATTTAATTAATGACAAGAAAGATTAGCTTGCTTTAATTTTATAGTACATCTAACTCTGAATGTATAAACATGAGTAATATTAAATTATTGAACTAACGGATGTATGCATAGTTCAATACAAGTTTAAGTTATAACATATAGGTTATATTTCATATTAATTTTTATTTATTAACATGTTTTTAAACATTCTAACATCTAAAGAGTTTTTTATACATCAAACTATGAAATAAGCA
The DNA here is from genome assembly GCF_019279795.1 of Protopterus annectens. NCBI lineage: Eukaryota > Metazoa > Chordata > Ceratodontiformes > Protopteridae > Protopterus > Protopterus annectens. The sequence goes on along the minus strand of NC_056728.1, from coordinate 1,078,707,271 downwards.
CTTAATGAATTATTCTTTTAAGTTGTTAACAATTTTACACGAGTCTGAATACATAGAAACGAGTTTTTTCAAAGATGCTTTGATGAAAGTAATAGAGAATTTGAAAATCAAATGCAATACTTTGATACATATACTAGTTTTCTTTAAGATGTAATGACTATTCACTAATTAATTAATGGATTCTAACATGTAATCAATATGAATTTATTTAAAGATGCTCACAATGTTGCTGAGTGATTTTCCTTGAAAAAGCCCGATAATATACGGGTGAAAGCGCTTGGAGTAATTTTGTTTCAATAAAGATTGTTTGTTTCAAAGACCTTTCGGCCATTGCCAGTAATTTCACCTTGGTTGGAACAAGTTGGATTAAGTAGCTGCTAATTATGGGTCCTGAACTGCTGGGCTGTGTTTTTTTCATTCTTGTTTTTTTCGTTTGTTTTTTATTTCGGAGATCTTCCTATCTCCGTTGCTTTTTTTAAAGGTGTCTCGCTATGTTAAATGGGTTTAACATAGCGAGACAGTGTGTAAAAAGCAACGGAGATCTTACTTTTTCCATTGCTTTTTTCAAAACTGTCTTGCTATGTTAAATGGGTTTAACATAGCGAGACAGCTTTAAAAAAAGCAACGGAGATTCTTCGTGGCTTTTTTTAAAGCTGTCTTGCTATGTTAAACTCCTTTAACAGAGTGAGACAGTTTGTAAAAAGCAACAGAGATCTTGCTTTCACCGTTGCTTCCACCCACAGCTCTGATGTACTGCAAAAGCATACGCATGTGCAGTACATCAGAACTGCCGCAGAATACCAGACAGCTGTGGAAGGGCAGCAAGGAGGCATTATACAATGCCATTATTTAAGAAAAGTAATTATTTTTTTTCTTAAATAATGTCATTGTATAATAGCAATAACCCACTTCTGGGTGTGGGTAATGCTGGCTTTACCCACGGTTGTCTTTGTTTAGCCACTCGGGCTTCGCCCTCATGACCAAACCACACCAACTGTGGGTAAATCCAGCATTACCCACACCCAAGCGTGGGTTATTGCTATATGAATTCACATCCTGCAATTGAATAAAGATGTATTATATTGTTTTTTTATATTACACAATATTTCCTCAATTTTGACTATACATATTTCAAATGACATACAGTTTTCTATTAAGGTGCTGCACGTCATAATATTTAATTTTGTCATACACAATAATTTATATCCTCAGTGGCAAAATCAATCATCATTGCATAGCAGTGTTAGTTTACATGGCAGATTAGTCATTTAATCTTTGTTATTTTTTGTGTGTTTCTCTCAATAGTGTATTTTACCACTTTTATGTTCTAGGTAATTGTCAGCTGGTAAAACTGGCAATAGTTAAGAGTATTAATGGTGTAAACCACTGCAGGCTTATGTTATAATGTACTGCTTTCTTTCCACATCTCTGTGAAGTGTTAAGGAATACCATTACAGGAATGAAGTGTATACTGTTGAAAACTGTCTTAAAACTGGATTCAGTATACCTTTATATGTTTTACTGTATTTAATAAATTATTTCTCTTTGAGTTAAGAGTGACATCTATGTGTGAAGGTGGAATTGTAAGTAACAAAACTGTCACACTTGAATCACAATAAGTCAAGGACAAATGTGTATACATATCACCTAAAGATAGGGTAGGTGATGGTGCAAGTAGTTTTGAAGAGGGACTATTCATAGCTGGTCTTGTGAGCCATTTTAAGCCCCAGCAATTACCTGGAAAAAGGTGAGAATCAAATTGTTTACCTTGTGTCTGTGAAGTAAAGACCTTAACCACTATGAAAAAACAATAACACTGGTTGTAACAAGGCAAAAAACAAAAGCATTTAATGGAGTAAGCGCTTTCACAGATACACCGCTTCTTCAGACTACATTCAAACAAACATCACACTTAAATGCTAAAACAATCAAACTAATTATGACATCATACAGTTAGAACCAAGTTTACTTAAAGGAACACTGTATAGCAACTCTTAAAAATAATAAAATCAATGCTTCAGTGGCTTTGCCTTGCGAAAGGGTATAAGTGAAACCATTCTGTTCAAGCCCGGAGGCTTGTCAGCATGGAATCGCAAAATCCATTCTTGTTTAACTAGTTCAGTAGCATTTTTAATGTCTCCCCCTTTCTTCTTAGCAGCTACAATCTGAAGTATTAGAAACTTAAGTGTGTGATCCATGCCTTTCTTCATGTTATGCACTGTTTTCATTCATATTCCTTCTTCTTTCAGCTGCTGCAGTTAGGGGTCGCCACAACAGATCAGCTGTTTCCATTTCTTCCTGTCCTCTGCATCTTGCTCTGTCACACCAACCACCTGCATGTCCTCTCTCACCACATCCATAAACCTTATCTTAGGCTTTCCTCTTTTCCTGTTACCTGGCAGCTTCATCCTTAGCATCTTTTTCCCAATATACTCTGCATCCCTCCTCAGCACATGTCCAAACCAACGTAATCTTGCCTCTCTGGCTTTGTCTCCAAACCTTCCAACCTGAGCTGACCCTCTAATATACCTGTTCCTAATCCTGTCCATCCTCATCACACCCAGTGCAAATCTTAACATCTTCAACTCTGCCATGTCAAGTTCTGACTCCTGCTTTTGGTCAATGCCACTGTCTCCAACCCATATAACATAGCTGGTCTCACTACCCTCTTGTAGACCTTCCCTTTCATTCTTACTGGTACCCATCTGTCACAAATAACTCCTGATACTCTTCTCCACCCACTCCATCCTGCCTGTACTCTCTTCTTCACCTCTCTTCCACACTCGCCATTACTCTGAACTGTTGATCCCAAGTACTTAATCTCATCCACCTTCACCACCTTTACTGCCTGCAACCTCACCATTCCTCTATCCTCCCTCTCATTCACACACATATATTCTGTCTTAGTCCTGCTGACCTTCATTCCTCTTCTCTCTAGAGCATATCTCCACCTCTCCAGGGTCTCCTCCACCTGTTCCCTACTCTCACTACAGATCACAATGTCACCTGCAAACATCATAGTCCACAGGGACTCCTGTCTGATCTTGTCTGTCAACCTGTCCATCACCATTGCAAATAAGAAAGGGCTTAGAGCTGATCCTTGATATAATCCCACCTCCACCTTAAATGCATCCGTCTCTCCCACCACAGACCTCATCACTGTCAGACCGCCCTCGTACATATCCTGTACAACTCTTACATGCTTCTCTGGCACTCCCGACTTCCTCATACAATACCACGACTCATCTCTAGGAACCCTGTCATATGCTTTCTCTAAGTCCACAAAGACACAATGCAACTCCTTCTGACCTTCTCTGTACTTCTCCATTAACACTCTCAGAGCAACCATCACATCTGTAGTGCTCTTTCCTGGCATGAAACCATACTGCTGATCACTAATCATCACCTCCCTTCTTAACCTAGCTTCCACTACTCTTTCCCATAACTTCATGCTGTGACTGATCAGTTTAATTCCTCTGTAGTTACTACCGCTCTGCACATTACCCTTATTCTTAAAAATCGGTACCAAAACACTTTTTCTCCATTCCTCAGGCATCCTCTCACTTTCCAAGATTTCATTAAACAATCTAGTTAAAAACTCCACTGCCATTTCACCTAAACACCTCCATGCTTCCACAGGTATGTCATCTGGACCAAAAGCCTTTCCATTCTTCATCCTCTTCATAGCTATCCTTACTTCCTCCTTGCTAATCCATTGCACGTCATGATTCACTATCCGCACATCATCCAACCTTCTCTCCCTCTCATTCTCTTCATTCATCAGCCCCTCAAAGTACTCTTTCCATCTGCTCAACACACTCTCCTCACTTGTGAGTACATTTCCCTCATTATCCTTTATCACCCTTACCTGCTGCACATCTTTACTAGCTTGATCCCTCTGTCTAGCCAATTGGTACAGGTCCTTTTCTCCCTCCTTAGTGTCCAACCTTTTATGCAACTCTTCATACGCCTTATCCTTAGCCTTCACCACCTCTCTCTTTGCCATGCACCTCATCTCCTTATACTCTTGTCTACTTTCTTCATCTCTCTGACAATCCCACTTCTTCTTCGCCAACCTCTTTCTCTGTATACTCTCCTGTACTTCTTCATTTCACCACAAGGTCTCCTGGTCCTCCTTCCTCTTTCCAGATGTCACAGCAAGCACCTTTCTAGCCATCTCTCTTACTAGCTCTGCTGTAGTTACCCAGCTATTCAGTAACTCTTCACTGTCACCCAGTGCCTGTCTTAACTCTTTCCTGAACTCCATCTCACAATTTCCCTTTTTCAATTTCCACCATTTGATCCTTGGTGCTGCCCTCACACTGATCCTCCTCTTCTTGTCATTCATATTCCTAATGTCCCTAAAATGTTCTAGTATCCTGTCCTTAAGGTAACAATTTGTTTTACCTACATAGAAAGAAAAACATTTAACACAATAGCTAAAATAAATAACATTACAGGTCCTACAGTCAGTATAGATATTGGGGTCAATCTTAAAGCCTAAAGTAGGGATCTATAAAAGATCCTCCCGTGTGTATATGTCTGCATGCCATCTAGTTTCTGCATGCATAAGTACTTATTCTCTCTGCCCTAGGAAACGTAATAAAATCAGCAGCTCTATAACACAAATGGCTTTTCAAGGACCTGTTACTATGAAAGGTAAAATGTGATTTTTCACCTATCACCCCATTAAGCCCTTCAACTGTAAACAGAATGTCCCGGTTCTTATTAATAACCTCACATACCACATTAATGTCACTAGCAAAGGTTAACAGCATCTGTATAACATTGTTGGTGCTGCGTCCAACATCATTCCTACTAACTTCCATCTGTAAGGGAACAATATTCTCATTATAATAAGGTTTACATCTATCATGCCTGGTACTCCAGGCCTAAAGAATACATTTATCAATGTCCTACCCTTTATGTCCTCTCTCAATTAATTCTGATTTAAGTTGGTCCAAGGCAAGTTGCAGCTGGTTATCATCCTTATGTAGACGCATCATCCTAAAAACTTGTCCTTGTATAATATTCTGTTTAGTGTGTTTCGGATGCATACTACTGTTGTGCAACAGGTTGTTCTTCCTCACTGGCTTCCTATACAGACTGGCCCTGATAGAATCTAACCAATGCTTGCTGACTGTAACATCAAGAAAATCGATTTCATTAGGAGAATATTTATGTGTAAACCTCAGAAAACTCATAGTCCCATTCAGATATACAATGAAATCAGTAAGAGCTTTTTCAGAACCCTGCCACAACAAAAAAATATCATCCACAAATCTTGTGTACCAGGCAATGGATCCACTAAACAGTTCAATAGAAAGTATATATATTCATTTGACCAAAGAAAGGTTGGCGTAGCTATTGGCACAGGCAGTGCCGATAGCCATGCCAACCTTCTGTAAATTGCATGTGTCCCAAAAAACAAAAACATTATTATCCAACAACAACAATGTCAAGCTATTCTCCATCCCCTTGTCACAAAGCAACTATCTTGAACAGCATGGTTTCACTTAAACCCTTTCTCAAGGCAAAGCCACTGAAGCATTGATTTTATTGTTTTTAAGAGTTGCTATACAGTGTTCCTTTAAGTAAACTAGGTTTTAATTGTATGATGTCATAATTAGTTTGATTGTTTTAGCATTTAAATGTGATGTTGTTTGAATGTAGTCTGAAGAAGCAGTGTATCCGTGAAAGCGCTTACTCCATTAAATGCTTTTGTTTTTAGCCTTGTTACAACCAGTGTTATTGTTTTTTCTTAGTACATTTTGTTTTTTTCACTGGTTGTTTTATCCGTTTGGGAGTTTTATTTTATAATATTTTCACTTGTTATTCTTCCCAAGTGAACATGGTAGAAGGAATGGCTGAATTAGCCCAGAATGGAATGCCTCCTGACTCTTTACAGAAGGCAGCTTCAGGAATGCAAAAAATATTCTTTTGATCATTTTAATACTCTACTGAGCTCTAACAGCAATCCACTGCTGACAACTGATCTATCTGCAATGGACAATGCTTCTGAGATTGAAGTTGTAAGTTGCAGTGACCTTTTGGCCAAATATAAAGACTTGGAAAATAAACTTTATAAATTTAAGCGCCTGCAGTGGCATCGCTTTTATCTTGAAGCTTCACTTAAGCATGGTGTTGCACCTAGAGGGTTAAGAGTGCTCACCATGCCGACTTATGGTCAAACTTATCCAGAGTTATTAAGAAAATGGCAGTTATTTAATCTTGAGTGTAGTGCTAAGTACATGCAACTATTAATAGACTTTTTTCTACCACAAGAGCATGAATTGCTCAATGACATTAATAAGCTGCAGAATGAGTTGTATGACACATATGCATCTGATGTATTAGGTGACAAAATGGATGTGATGCATGACAGCATTCAGATGTATGAAAAAAGGCTTTTAGCCACTAAAACACACAAGCTCCCGAGGGACTTAAATGACTTTAAGGCCGGGAATGTTTTTTCCTGGGCCATGGAGAGATCTAATGTTAGTTCCCTGCAACGTGAAACTGCCAGAGGATCTACAGCTGCTAGTATTGCAGGAGCGACTGATGTGATTGGTCAAGTGAGCCTGATGTCATCCATTCAACCTGAAGTAACAGCTGAGAGGAACAGAAGTGTGTTTGAACAGACTGCAGATGCTAGAATGATTAACAACATTGTTTTAAGCCAAACTAGAGGTGAAGACCATAGTACTACAAATTTGCAACCACTAGATGGTCAGGTGGTTAGACAAAGAGAATCAAAACTGTTACAATCAGCGTCAAAGGCTACTAGTGATGGAATTATATCAGTGGTGAATAATATGGAGAGTTTTTTTACTCCACAATCCACTACCGATAAGGGGTTGCTCAAGAAGTCGCACCAGGAATGGAAAAATGAGGAGAATGCACAGCACAGACAAGCACTACAAGAGTGGCAAGAGACTCAAACAGGTTTAGTCCTTAAAATTTCATTGTATACGCTTACTGACACGCAATTGTTATTGCTTAACAAAGGACTGAGCATTGTTCCAGCTCAGAAAGTAGATCTAGTTGAAGTACTGAAAGATCTGAGACTGGCAGAACTTTAACTTTGAAAGCCATGTTTGAGAAAGATATGACTGTCCAGTGCTTGTTTAAAAAGCCTAGTCTGTATATTCCACCGAATAATGCTACTATAGACACCTTTGTAGAAATCTGTGATAAACAGATAAGGGAAGCGTTTGTTAGTAATGTTAAACCTCAGTTTTTAACATGTCCTATCATGAATACCAGGCACTGCAAGAGTTGAAACAACTACCTTCTATTGAGATATGACCCACAGATAAAGGAGGTGGTGCAGTGGTGTTAGATAAGGAATTGTATATTAAACAGATGTTGGTTTTACTTGATGATCATAATACATACAAATGCATGCCCATTAATATGGTCAAAGGGATTATAGATAGAGTATCCTTTTTAGTATTTGACTTGTTGATCACTGGTATGATATCCGAGTCCATCTTTAATTATTATTCTGTTGAACATCCTGTGATACCCGTAGTATATGGGTTACCAAATATACATAAGGGCTTGAGGAATCTGCCAATGCGCCTTATTGTTCCTACTAAAGGATGGGCTACAGAACCCCTTTCCATATATATCGAGAACAATTTACATCCAATTTTGGATAGTTGTTCAACAGCCTTGAAAGATACTAAGACCTTTTTGAATATGCTCAGCTCCAAATGGAGAGACATTGAGCATGGTTGCTATTTTGTGACTCTAGATATTGAGTCATTGTTTACTGTCATTCCCAATGAATGAGGTATAGAGAAGGTGAGAGAGTTGCTTTGTGACAAGGGGATGGAGAATAACAAAGTCCGGTTGATTTATACAATGCTTGACATTGTATTGGATAATAATGTTTTTGTTTTTGGGGAGACGTGGTTTACAGAAGGTTGGCGTGGCTATGGGCACTGCCTGTGCCAATAGCTACGCCAACCCTTCTTTGGTCAAATGGGAACATGAATATATACTTTCTAGTGAATTGTTTAGTGGATCCATTGCCTGGTACACAAGATTTGTGGACGATATTTTCTTGTTGTTGTGGCAGGGTTCTGAACAAGCTCTTACTGATTTCATTGTATATCTGAATGGGACTATGAGTTTTCTGAGGTTTACACATAAATATTCTCCTAATGAAATAGATTTTCTTGATGTTACAGTCAGCAAGCATTGGTTAGATTCTATCAGGACCAGTCTGTATAGGAAGCCAATGAGGAAGAACAACCTGTTGCACAATAGTAGTATGCATCCGAAACACACTAAACAGAATATTATAGAAGGACAGGTTTTTAGGATGATGCGTCTACATAAGGATGATAACCAGCTGCCACTTGCCTTGGACCAACTTAAATCATAATTAAATGAGAGAGGATATAAAGGGTATGACGTTGATAAATGTATTCTTGAGGCCTGGAGTACCAGGCATGACAGATGTAAACCTTATTATAATGAGAATATTGTTCCCTTACAGATGGAAGTTAGTAGGAATGATGTTGGATGCAGCACCAATAATGTTTTATGGATGCCTTTAACCTTTGCTAGTGACATGTGAGGTTATTAATAAGAACTGGGATATTTTGTCTACAGTTGAAGGGCTTAAGGGGGTGATAGGTGAAAAAAACAAATTTTACCTTTCGCAGTAACAGGTCCTTGAAAACCCATTTGTGTTATAGAACTGCTGATTTTATTAAGTTTCCTTGGTCAGAGAGAATAAGTACTTATGCATGCAGAAACTGTATGGTATGCAGACATATACACACTGGAGGACCTTTTATACATCCCAGTTTAGGCTGTAAGATTGACCCCAATATCTATGCTGACTGTAGTAATGTTGTTTATTTTAGCTATTGTGTTAAATGTTTTTCTTTCAATGTAGGTAAAATGAATCGTTGCCTTAAAGATAGGATACTAGAACATTTTAGGGCCATCAGGAATATGGAAGAAAACAGTGCACTGGCTATGCATAACATGAAGGAAGGCATGGACCACATATTTAAGTTTTTTAGTACTTCAGATTGTAGCTGCTAAGAAGAGAAGGGGAGACTTTAAAAATGCTACTGAACTACTTGAACAAGAATGGATTTTGCGATTCCATGCTGACGAGCCTCTGGGCTTAAACAGCATGGTTTCACTTAAACCCTTTCTCAAGGCAAAGCCACTGAAGCATTGATTTTATTGTTTTTAAGAGTTGCTATACAGTGTTCCTTTAAGTAAACTAGGTTCTAATTGTATGCTGTCATAATTAGTTTGATTGTTTTAGCATTTAAATGT
>NC_056728.1:1078272962-1078340462 GCF_019279795.1 Protopterus annectens | reverse complement strand
TAGGAAATGCCCTCCACTATTTTTCCACCAACTGTCACTAAGGAAAATGTCCTCACTGTGGTCTATATGGCCCAGAGCACTGCTTGCATGGTCTCTGATAATATCTCTGGATGCCTCCAGAATAGCATGAAGAATGACATGTCAGGCCTGGTAGAATATATATTTAACCATAGCCTCAAGACAGGCTTCATACCCAACAAATGGAAGAGTGCAATGGTTATTCCTCCACATATGGAAGGATCTTCCACAGTCCCAGAGAACTACAGGCCCATATGTCTGACTTGTCTCATATGCAAGTAGTGTCATTAAGACATGATCGAGCAAGACCCTATTTTGATAGTGATGAAGTTGTGCTTAGAAATAGAACTTATGATACTAAGGATGTCCCTTACATATTCAAGTGATTCCAGTGCTATATGTAATATCATTAGGAAGCACTAGAAGGTTCTTATGTCAGACAAGAAATGCAAAGAGGTTTTGGTCCATGAATCATGATTTGTTTTTAAGAACAACCCCTAGTTAAAAAGGTTGATTTGCTGTAAACCCCTTAAAGCTAATAAAGAGAAATTAGAAAATAATAGAAGAGGGACATACCCTTGCAATAGCTATAATGTGTGTAGTTACATCAAACTGGATAATGTTTTTGTGCACCCTATGAATTGACTTACATTTATTTTTATGTCACTGCAGATTGTAATACAAAATATTTAGTTTACTTAGCATTATGTGACCACTGCAGTGCGTATTATGTTGGTAAGCCAAATAGATGCCTTAGGGACCGCATAAGAGAGCATATTTATACAATTCATAAAGGCAATCCTAGAAATGCTTTAGTGAAACATAATATGAAGGAAGGAATATTATGAAATTCAAAATCACGACTTTTAAATACACCCTCCACCAGACAAACAAATGTACATACACCTTTCTCTGCACACTACAACAAACCAGCAAAACACACACAAACACAACAACACAAATACACACACCTACCCTACATATAAGCAGGGGGGCAAGCCCCCCAGCACTCCACAGCCCCCTACACCCCTGCTACTTATGTATACTAACTCCATGGTCGCACTAAAAAGACGAAGACACTAAACCCACCACTACATACTCTATATTCCCCTTGCACAAACACACACCACATACGTATAAACACCACCACTCTCAACACTTACACACTCACACTCTTAACTACCTACCCTAACCTACACCTAAAACTTTCCAGCACACTCACATACACTTAAATCCCTACCCAAAACCCTTAAAAAAACAGCACTTACCTAAATCTCCACATATATCCACACAATGGCAGGCAAACCATATTCCACAGCACACGGTACCTTACAAACACAGCAAATCCCACATACCATGCCATCACAACCGCAAATTTTACACTTCGAATTTGATCAAGTGCAGTTTCGCTCAACTGCACTTTCGGCATTTTCATCTCGAGACACTGAAGTTCAAGATTTCAGTATTTCGAGATAGTAAAGTACTTCCACACATACATATTCTAACTCTGAGGTCATACAAAATGGAGAAAGAAGTTATTTTGCAAGCCCACTGCATTTGCATATGAGAACCCCTCCCCCTCTTCTCTGTCATAGAACATTTCTCTCTTAGTCATATCATTGGATACTTAATGCTGCTACACATGCACCGCAGCTGAGCTGAGTTGATTTCACTTAATAATAACCAACATGGAGACTGAATTGTGACTTACCTCTTACAAAGATTGTTTAAATAATATCGGAAACTGCACTGGTTACATTGATTGAATCAAATACTAGACCACAGACAGCAGTAGTAGAAGCAGGCCAATTACTAAACCCATTTTATTAAACTTTTATATTTTAACACATATACTGTAATATTTTAAAATATATATTAGTCCAGTGTTTATTTAGTTTGTGTTAGTAGGCCATTCATTCCCAATTCTAATACAGAATGCTGATTTACTCCATTTACTTTTTGTTAAAATCAAGACTGCATATAAAGCCATTTTTATGCTGCACACACAAGATGGTGGCTGCCCTTTGACTTTTCCAACATCTGATGACATCATTGTGTACATCTCTGAATACCTCGTCTATCTTCTGGATAGGGTTGCCACCTTCCTTCACGGCTAAAACCTGAGCAAAGCCACGCCCCTCGCATCACCAGTAACCCCGCCCACCCCAACCCCCTCTCCCGCCAACATACCTCGTATTTTGTGATGTCACGACAGCATCACTCAACGGGAACGCCCTCTTTTTTCATTCCCGCCGCCTGCTTTTGGCTGATTTACTATGCTTTTCTGTAAAAAAAGCATAGTAAATCAGCCGATTTACAAACTCCGATAGTCTGTTTCCTTTTTGAAACAGAATACCAGAGTTTGTACAGTGTTTTCCGGACTACCGGAGAGTCAGTTTGATTTCCTGATAGTCCGGAAAAAAAACGGAGGGGTGGCAAGCCTACTTCTGGATAGAAGCAGCCTTGATTGCCACCCACTACCCAAGATGATGTCTTCACCTTTGGCCCTAGTAACATTAGGAATCTTGGAAATAATATAGTGATTGCCAGCATGCTTACCCTCTGAAACTTCACTCTTGGCAAGCTTAACCAATAAAGAAGACAGTAATTGAACCTCTAGTGATCCAGTAGCAAATAAAGGCCCTCATATTATCATCTAAGCCATTTGAAAAGCAATTCACCATTTTAAGTTGAAAATATCCTGTTAACTGCTTATTATTCCCCACCCCAGTACAGATTAACAAAATTATGTATACAGTTCAATACCACCCTTGCTGTCTAAAACAAAAGGCCTAAAAATTCAGAAGCATTTTCATAATAGCATCATGCATGCTACCTACATTTAAATCTGCCATTCAGTTTTAAACAAGCTGCATTACAGTATATAGCAATAATCAATTATATGTCATAACTTTCATCAACAAACAGCTCTGCTGTAGTTTATTTTAATAAAATGAGATAGCATGACTGACTACAAATCAGTTACTACATCTAGCATATCACTTATGCACATTTCCAAACAAAAGTGATGTCCTTTGGCACAAACTCTGAATGTCTGATCTAAGATCCAATATGCAATCATTAAATACGTCACTCATCTTTAAACACTATGCACTGCAGAACATATTAATATAGAACCCCCTCTATGGGTCATGATGCCCACAAAGCCTACTTGACCAAACTGGAGACCATCCAAATTTTATCGAACACACTGATTATGGGGGATTTCAATTATCCCACCATCAACTGGAAAACTTATGCCAAACCTAACTTGCTAGCGTGAACGTTCCTTGACTTTGTTAATTCAAATGCCATGGAGTAAAGTGTCAGTACCCCAACCAGGGTAACAACCATTCTGGATCTGGTCCTGACCAACATGTCAAACAGATGCACTGCCGCAGCTGTCAGACCTTCATTAGTTAAAACCTACCACAAATCAGGCACTTTTGTGATGGCACTAACACTAGAACTCAAAAAGGGTGAAATCAGACTAAAAAACTTCACGAAGGCAAACTATACCCTCCTAGGTGAAGGTATAAATACATTCCAAGCCCTACCACTAGCTGAAAGTGGTAACTATGCTGAAGCTTAAACTAAAGCCCTGTACAATCACTTGCATGAGTGTATAAACTTGGCCGGACCAGAAAGAATTAAAGCTAGACCCCCAAGTAAATACAAGCTGCCATGGTGGACATCCATCATCAACAAACTTTACAATAAACATAAAAAGTTGCTTTACAAAAAACAAAGGCAATGCCCCAATAATGGAAAAGCACCTTCCTCAGCCTCAACAGGCAAATTATACAACTTGTCAAATCCTCCAAGGGCTCATTTGAGAGAAACTTAGCAAGTACAGCCAAAGATAACCATAAGGCCTTTTACAGCTACGTACATAACCTATAGGATAGGACCGAAGCATGTACAGAACTAGTGGCCGATGGTATCCCACACACTGACCCCCACAGAGATAGCAAACCTGCTAGTGGATAGGTTTGGTGAAAATTTCATTCCATAACCCCCTCCTAACTTGCAACAAACCTTCCCCCATACTTCACCCCACCCAATATGTCTGAAGAGCAGGTCCTCAAAGACTTGTCCAAGGCAAAAAACACAGCCTCTATGGGATCAGATGACATCCCAGGCTGTCTTCTAAAGAGGCTAAAATATAAACTAGCAATACCACTAAGTACCCTTTTTAATCATAGCCTAACCACAGGCTTTGTTTCTGTGGAATGGAGAACAGCAACAGTTATGCCCTCCACAAAGGTGGCCTAGTAACAGACCCTGGGAATTACAGACACATAAGCCTGACTGGCCTCATCTGTAAGGCGAAGGAAGGTGGATCATTATGGACCTCATAAATAAAGACATAGGTGACCTCCAAACTCTTGATCTTTCAGAATTCAGCTTCCTGAAGGGAAGATCCTGCCTTTTAAATGTGGTGGATTTGTTTGAAAATGTGCCCAAGGCCATTGACGATGGCCAATCTGTGCACACAGCACACCTCGACCTGGCAAAGGCTTTTGACACAATCCCACAATTCAGGCATTACTGATAAAATTAGCAAACTGAATGTAAACCTCTTCATTGTAAGATGGGTTGCCATCTGGCTCACGAACTGGACATGCACTATCAAAGTGGGTGACTCCACATCAACCAGCAGACCTGTTGCCAGTGGGGTGCCACAGAGGGCAGTGCTGGGCCCCCAACTGTCTGGTATATACTTCTCAGAAGTTCAGGTCAAAACTAAGGGGTTGCGGCTGACCAAGTTTGCAGATGACTGCAAACTAGGTGCAATCAATAAATCCCCAAATTATGTCAATATACTCCAAGAGGGTCTCACACAGACCAGTAACTGGTGTATTAGTCACAGTCTCAAACTGAATGCAAAGGAATGCATCATCATTGCCTTCAGCATAAACAATGTCCCCTCACACTATCAAATCAACAACAATACCCTAAGTACCCATGAAGCTGTAAGTGACCTGGGATCGCAAGTTGACTGTGACCTTAGCTTCGACCACCATGTGTCTATTGTAGTAAGGAAAGCTTTCTATGCTGCACACCTGATTAGTAAAGGCATCATCTTGAGAGCAAAACAAGTTCTAACCTCCCTATACTCAGCACTTATCCAACCCGTAATTGAGTATAATGCCCCATTTGGCATGTACCGTACTAAGCACCTGCAGCAATCAGAGAGACCTCAAAGGTTTCTGACAAAGAAGATCAAGGGGCTCTAGCATGTGCCTTACACAGACTGACTAAAGTCACTATCACTATACTCCGTATCATATAGACTTCTTAGGGGAGACTCACGGGGGCCTACAGAGCAACCCAAGACCCAAACCTAATGAACTTGCTGCATATCCATAAATCAAACAGGATGAGGGCTACTCGTTTCAGGGACCTAACTACAGCCTATGCCTTAAATAGAAAATGCTGGAGGGACAGATTTGTGTACAAGCGACTGCTGCATCTTTGGAACAGACTACCAATTCATGTGAAATGGAGCACCTCTATGACACTGTTCAAAAGGAACCTGGACAAGTGGATGGGCACCATAAATTCTTACCAGGGATAGAGCCAACAACCCTCGTGGGGATGTGCAATCATTACTAAATGCAGTCTTTGGTATTGATTAGCATTTCTATGGTACTACATTGGGTTGAATCGGCTAGGCATAAAAATGACCTGTGGGTTGATAGCCTAGTAATCTACTATGATACTATGATCCTATGATCCTAAAAACAAGGTGCTACATGATCTAACCAGCAAATTACTTACTCTTGTTTATATGGAAAACAAGGTAGTTTACTAAATAAATCAACTAAATACTCTAACGTTCACCACACAGTCAATATTGTTAAAAAGGTACAGTATAACTACAGCCAGCAAATTTCATTACACTAGTATATTTCAGGAAATAGGATAGCATACTAAAATGCTAAATTGCTTAATTTAATTAAACCCCTGTTGATTTCATACACAAAGGATATTAGCATGCTACAATTAGCTGCCAGGAAACCTCTTTGCACTAGTTTATTTAGAAAAATGGGATATCATACTGAAATACAAAATTACTTAACTAAATGCCAGTACATTCACACACAAAGTAACATGCTTCCCCATCATTCTTGATACTGCACATACCTCTCAACTGCCCAAATATTCACAGAAAGCCCAGATGTTTGCCTTGTATTTTTGGTCAGTTCCATATAAAAATGTGTGCTTTTTTTTCTGACAAGTCTCTGAGGACTGAAATATCTAAATAATGTCAAACGTTTGAGTTTAACACTTCATATCCTTCAGAAAATGCATGCTAATACAAAACCTGTTAGTCTAACAACTTTCTAAGTTTATACGAGCAATGTTTAAAATCTGTCCCCATTTTCATCCGTTGTCCTCTATTTTTGATTTTGTTCCTAGACACATGCAGTGCTGCCTTATCACTTTTATTGAATCCAATTTCCACTTGTTTTTACTTTTTCTGTATAAAACTCCCCAAGCTAGTTAGGGTTTCATAAGTAAATTATATCAACTCAGCTAAACTATTCACACACTCCTCAGATACCCATAAGGGCTTACCTTCACTGACAAAAATAACTAAACCTTGCCAATTAGAGTAGTTCACACATGGTCCCACAAACGGATTGATGGGTGAGGTGTATCTCAAGGTCTGTTCACTTTACCATACCCCAAGGGACATAAAGACCTGAATGATTCATATACCTCCCCTTCCTGCTTGGATCCCATCCCTTCCAATGTTGGACTGACACAGATGTTCTCTCATTCTTGAACTCTGATGTATTATGCTATACCAGTACATCTTACAATTACTAGCACCAGGGTGGAAAATTACCTCCAGGGCAAAACAGTCAGTTACAAAGCTTCTTACACGAACTCTCTGTCAGGGTAAAAATATACAGGCCAAGCTCAAGACACAGAGCAAAGTTGTTAAGAGAAATATGAAACTAATAAGCAAATTTCCAGGAAAAATAAAAGTAAGGCAAAATAACATGATCAAAATGAGCTTCTTATTTTAAACAGCAAATGTGCATATATAACTTTAAACAGGAAGCTAGCCAGATAGAAAACAGAACTAATAGTGTTATGGAGTGGCCCTTGACTCTGGCAAAGGAGGAAATACAAAATACAAGTGTAACAGATAAGCAATGATCATATTGCTAGAACACTAATGGATGTAGTGCCATGGGTGGTGGAATTTGATTTGGGCTTGTAGGATGGGGGACATTACCCTGTGGAGGCAATTGGTTGAGGACACATGGCTGAGTAACAGTTTGGTTGCAGAGATACTTAGGTCTTAAAAATTCCCTTTGGGAACAGAGAAACATGCAGTGCTGTACCCACAGCTGAAGTAATCAAGAGTAGGTGGACTGTAATGTGTGTAACCTGTTTGATTTGGACCTACTGTGGACACACAATTAGTTGGACGCCTGGTACTGGCAGTGCAAGGTGTTACTAGGATAGCCTATTGTACATCTCCCTATGCTTCTTACCATACTGCAGCAAGAACAACATTTGACTGATGCCAGCAAAGAACCCCTGCTCAGGTGACTATATGTTACTGCCTATAAGACAGCCATTGTATCTAAGGAGAATCACATAAAACACGTGAAAGAGTATAAGTGTGACTATGGTAATGTATAGGATCTCTTCCATGTGGTTGCATACTTCTACAAGTTACAAATATGTACACATATAGTGTAAACCAAGCATAACATGCATCCCTTCTCACGACACATTAATGAAGACATTGCCCATTGTACACTGCACTTTTTCTGCCATTGATATGCCCACCATTCATCCTGCTGTGGTTCTATCCCATACTGCATGATAGCCCTAGGGATATTGTTGTTCCATACACTAGATTATTCTGGCTCTTGGCATGGCATTGCGTGATTCTCTGTGCTCACAGTGACTTTGCTACAGCCACTAGTGTCTGCAGCTGAATTACAATTAAGCCATGTGTCCCAATCTATTGTGCCAGCTGGGCAGTGTCCCCAACCTACAAGCCCGAAGCTATACAAGGCACCTGACCAAATTACTTGGATGGATGCCTAAAATCGCTGATGTCATGAGCAGAATTTTAGTATAGATGATAATTTCAGTTGTTTAATGTTGTGATAATTAACAGACATTTGGTCTACCTAGAGACCTGAATGGTCTGATTCCATGAGGAGATCTTTAAGAGAAGTTTAATTTTCTGTCATACTGTTTTTAAATGGCAGACTTCTATAGTAGGCCTATGACAGAAAACGTGAGCATACCAGCATGTATTAGAACATACCATGATATGGTAATGATCCTCTTTCAAATGGGACTACAGAGAATGAAGAAAAACTGAAGCTGTGCAGGAATATGAACAAGTGTCTGAAACTAAAGAATTGAAAACAAACATGAGGAGAGACATAGTACGCCAAGAAAAAATACAGTGAGCAGTACTGGGAATGCTTTCATAAGTAACCACCATGAAAAATATGAAGAAAGGTAAAAAGCAACCAAGAAGTGTAAGGGAGTCAAGAAACTGACCTGTATGTGCTGACATACTAGGAAGATAAAAATGATGTCACTACAGAGAAAACTATAAAAGGAAGAGAGGTGCAGCACATGCTGAAAATGCTAAGATGATGTCTTTTTGTGAAGACACAATTTGCAAATGTGAAGTGTCGACACCTGAGCTTTACTGAATTTGCCAAAATTGTAAATGCAGTAAGTTTAATGCATAGATTTTTTTTGAAAGAATCTGTAAGGAGAGCAAAACAAAAGAACTAAAAAAAGAAGAAGAAGAAAAGGAAAGCAGATGGTTTCTTGCTTGTAGTTTAATCTGCTTTTGCTGTGCTTTTACATTAAGAAATTCCAGGATCATCCATTTTGCGGTATAAAGGGTTTACTTGGTATCTCGGAGTTGGGAAGCACACCAGGAATCTTAAAGTGTGGTTGTTTATTGACTAGAGGCAGATGAGTTAGCATTTTTTTCTCTGCTATAAACCAGGCAAGATTGCAAGGCTCTTTGTTAATTTATAGAGAACTCTGGAACACTTTTCAAGTGTTTCAACAGCATCAGGAGCCATCCAAGTTAAGAATATTTTCTTGATTTAGCATACTTGCACTTGCTTTATACAGTAATCACTACTGCTTTTGAGCATTTTTTAAAACATTTATTTTATTTTATGGCAAAAATAGTAATTTCTCTTTTGGCTTTTATAGTTCTATTTCCCTCCTAATCATCTTGCGAAGAACAAATTAGCCAGGGACTTTGTTGTATGGTAGATATGTGTTATTAAATCTGCACCCGAGAGGTGGTTTTGCTGTGCTTTTAGATTAAGAAATTCCAGGACTGGCCATTTTGTGGCAGAAAGTGTTTACTTGATCTCTTTGAGTTGGGAAGCACATCCAGAAGCTCAAAGTGTGATTATTTATTGGCTAGAGGGATAGGAGCAGATTTCAAGCATTTTTACTCTACTAAAAATCAGGTAAATTGTAAGAATCTGCAGTAGTTAGCAGTGCCTTGTATAGTAGCAAATGCCAGGAAAGTAAAATTTTCCTAGAAAGTTATGAGTAGGTCCAAAAGATGTTAAGCAATGTAGCATTGTAAAGAATTCAGCTTAGAGCAGCTAGCTTGCTTATTGAATAGCACTACCATATCCCAGAACTATATAACATCTTGCTCTTAACCCCAGAACTACCCTAGAAGAGCCACCTTAAAACCCCATCCTTGATCCTAAACAACCCACCCTATTCTAGGTCTCGGCAACATGGATATGCAATTTCCAAATGTCTCTGTGGCCATTTTGGTAGAGCTGGGCATCATAAGGGAATGTAGCAATTATCTCATGTTTTCTGACAACCAGTTAATCATTATAGAAGATAACACAGTATGCAAAAGATGTAAATACACAACTTCCTTAGAGACAAAAATCTCACATAATACCAAGGTTGTCAGGAATACCCACACCGCATCCCTCACACAACCCTGCATACCACACACAAACAGATTGTCTTATACTGAGGCACTTAAAAGAAACCTTCTAAAATCTCAAAGACCTCCAAAGCCATCTAATAGTAACACTGCTCCTCAGCAATCACTGAAGCACACAACAAAAGTAACACCAAACCTCTCACATGAGCCGACACTCAATAATCCCCAAACAGAAAAGTCTATAAGGCAAGCATATACTTTACTTAATACTCTTGTCATTGTGGACTCCATTGTGCATCACCCAGATGTCCCATGCACCAGATTAGACAAGGAAAGGATAGCAGTTAGTTGCCTATCTGAAGCCAGGATCCACAATATCACACATGTGCTCAGGTCACTGCACCCAGGTACCAAGTTGATTCTGTCATAGTCCATGTGTGTAAATGACCTGAGATATACCCTCACTGGACAATCTAAAAAGAGACATAACTGATCTCTTGGAATATGTGTCACAGATAGATATGAGCCTTGCATTGAGCAACATTCTACATGCGTCAAGGATGATGCCACAGTATGAACATAAAATGTACTCTTTTAATAATTGGCTTAGGTTCTCATTTCAACCCAGGTGAATTCAATATCTGTCAGCATGGGAGATCATGGTCAAAAGACCAAGTTACTTTCCCAAGGATGGCCTGCACCTGTCCCCTTAGGCTTTTGAATATTGGCTAAAACTTTATCCACCCCTTAGATTCGTTTTTTAGGCAATTACAAAAAGACAAAACTACCAACATAGTGAAAAGGTCTACAAACAACTTTAAGGAGTTCCTGCTCAGTGCTAGGAGCCTAAAAAAAAAAAAAAACTCCACGCCCTTCAAGCCTTCCTCACTCTGGAGAATGTAAACATCAGTGCCATGATGGAAACTTGGTTTAAAGGCATAGAATGTACTCTGGCAGCGCAAGACTACAGCACCTTCCACACATTTAGACTGACAACAGCATAGATCGGGGCCAAAGGTGAAGATATCTTTTTGTACTTTTGCAACAAACATACCTCAAGGTTGGTTAAACAGGATGATACCACAGAACTCACTCATGCAAGTCACCATAGATAAGGTCCCTCACCATATTATGCCTAGCTACATGTCACCATCTATGTCCCTAGAGTCTCACGACTCTTACCAAAACCTACTAGAGGCACATACCATCCATCCAAGCACCCTAATCAGGGGTGACTTTAACTACCCCACTATAGACTGGGAAATGTACACTGACTCAGGCTCACAGGCACAATGTTTCCTGGACTTTATTACCACAAATACCCTGGAACAGACATCACTCCAACCAAAAGATTAAGCATACTGGATCTAGTACTGACCAATACAGGACTGTTGCATACCCCCCCATCATGTCAAGCCCTCATTAGTGAGGTCAGATTACAAAGTTGTGTCCTTTGAAGTAAAAATCAACCCAGAAAACCCAGCTACAGTTAGAAGCTATTCTAAACTGGCTACTAAGTGACACTTTGCCAAACTTTAAGGTTTCCCCCTAACCCCAAGACCTCTACCACTTATGAAGAATTATTAACAGAGTCCCTATACAAACATGCAGATGGCTGCACAGAGGCTGCCATACCTACCAGGAATAAACCCAAAACAAACACTAAAAACCAACCTCACTGGTGGAATCCTCACCTAAACAAGGTATATAATAAAAGAAAAAACTCATGTTCAAAATCAAGAAGAGTAACTCCCTTAAAGAGAAGTGCTCCCTTATACAACTAAACAAGAAACTAAGGCATCTAATTAAGTCCAACATGGCCAGCTATGAGGTCAAGATAGCCTGGCAGGCTAAGGACAATCACAAAGCCTTCTTCAGCTATGTCTGGAACCTTAAAGAAAACACACAGCAATGTGCTGAACTGGTGGCGAATGGTACCATCTTCATCGATCAAGGTGACTTAGCAAATCTACTAGCTGATAAATTTAGCTCAAACTTCACTCCCACCCCCCCACCCCCACCTCCAGCTCCACTGCCCACTCAGGTGAAATCCTCTCCAACATACTTCCCCCAACTATGAGTAGGGGCAGGTACTGGGGGAGAATTTAAAGCATGATCAAGCTATCCTATACTGATCACCTAAAGGTTCTGTTAGTCTCCTACAGGCTGGTAAGAGGGGGGTCTTTGGCTGGCTTACAGGACTTTCTCAGACCCAGCCCTGATGGATCTGTTACACATGTGCTAAACAACCAGAAACACTATTTCAAGGGATATGAACTTCACTTATGACATAAACAGAATGTGCTGGAATGATAGATATGTGTCCCAAATGATCCCTACACTACAGAATCAGCTCCCTATCCGTATACAATTAAATTAAATTAAAATGAAACCTTGCCAGCTGGACTGGAAATTGTAAGTTTACTACCTGTCTGACCCCCATATCCCTAATAAATAGAAGCTGTCAATAAGAAAAGTTTTATATTAACACCTAACCCTACAAATCTTTAGTTACCTCCCTAATAACACCCCCCTCCAATATAGATGCCATGTAGTTGGATACCCAAATGGTTTAGGGTGTGCAGCCTGGCATTTAAGGGCCCTAGTGGTGGTCATAGCAACAACCTATGAAGCTATGAACAAATCAAAAGATGTTAGTATGTCCAGCAACTATGATGACAGAAGGTCTGAAGATGAGTAACGTTTGTACAATAGTAGAACTATAACTGATTATATAAGAGCAGGAATAGCTAAAGCAGCACATCCTTGTGTGAAAGAGCTCTTATATTATTCATTACTATGCATACAAGATGATCCACACACCATTTTTAGTCGTGAACATCAAAAAGACAGGTGATTGTATACTTCCGTGAGTTCGTACAAGATGATGACACAACTCACTGAGCTAAACTTTCCAATGTTATACTTCACAATAACTGTTCTCCATTAAAAATCACTACCAGTGTGGTTTGTAAGTGCATGCTATGGGATTACTTTGATTTTAATTTTTCCCTTCTTCTTCTCTACGCAATATAGATATAGGAATGTCTCAGGAAATGTCAAAAGCTCAAAAGAGAAAATGTAAAAACAGCGATCATTTTATACCAAATCTTATATAACCAAAAATAAACAATGCTAAAACTATTTTTTAAAGTATGGGGCACCTCCAAACATCCCCTGCTAATTATATACACCAACTCTGAGAGTGCACAACAATGGCGTGAGGGCAAATTCTCACACAATAAGCAAGCAGGTAAAATCCAGTTAGGGAGAACATTCACTCATGAGTGTTCAGGAGGCCAAAGAGCCTACCCTCACTTAAGGGATGAAGAAGATTGTCCACTTGCAAAAAAAAAAAAAACTTATTTAAAGTTTTTTAGGTAGGATATTAACTCAGTGGTTTGGACCTGTGCCAGACTGTGTTTTAAGGATCCACAGATGAAACTAAAAGACAATATTTTTAAATTATAATGTGGAAGGCAGATACCATCTGACTTGAAAGATGTTGCACATTTTTTTTTTTAATTTAGAACAATTGCTTTTTAAACATCTTCAACAAAATCAGGTGACAGCGATAAGCAAATTCTAGGTTGAAAGCCAGTGTATCACAGAGGAAACCTTTCCTTTCACAGTATAAAGAGAAGCATGTCATTGAAAAATTAACAAGGATCCACATCTATGTCATTAGTCAGTTCACAAGATTCTACATCTATGTCATTAGTCATTTCACAAGGATCCACATCTATGTCATTAGTCAGTTCACAAGGATCCACATCTATGTCATTAGTCAGTTTATAAGGATTTACATCTATGTCATTAGTCAGTTCACAAGGATCCACATCTATATTAGTCAGTTCGCAAGGATCCACATCTATGTCATTAGTCAGTTTATTTTCCAAAGCAGCATATAAGTGTAAAAATAAAAGATAACTGATCTCAAGAAAAAGAAGCTAAAATGGCAACAATACTAAACAGTACTTAAACCTGAGCTTTTATAACTTATATCGAGAGTCATGTAGAACGTAGGCAACATTTTTATTCTTTCGGAATAAGATACTTTCTTAGTTCGCTGAACGCATTCATAACAATAACGAAGAAGTCAGTAGCAGTGATGCAGCATTCCCTTTATTGTTTATTTTAATGAGATTTATTTCAGACTACAGTGATTAGCATTGCAAGCTATTCATAGCTTCTGATGCCACACTACCTATTATTGGACATTTTTTTGAGAAGTTCAAAATGCCTATATTTAAAAAAAATATCTCTACTCTAGCCACTTTTTTCCTAATTATTTTTGTTTTGTCCTTAATTCTATAGATAACAGGTTGAGAGTTAGCGGTGCTTGTCTGATAACATGAGATCTGGTATAGAGGTATTTCTTTCCCTGTCTAAGAGAAATAACTGACATGTTAGGAAAAGTGCTCTTTATCTTTATTTTTGGGTTAACTTCAGCTTACGGTGAAGATAGAGCCCTTGTGACTGATTATATACTTCTATTCTGCTCTCAGGTCCACTATCTGTCAGTGATACATGGGAATATAAAACTAGCTGCATGTGCTGGTTTTTAAGTTATGGCATGTACAAACACTTGAGCCTGGCAATTTTATTCAGTCTTCTAAAGATATATTTCTTTAACTCAGGAATAAGACTACAGACATATGTGTTTGCAGCATGTGGACACATATTTTAACAGCATTTCACAAACAAGTATTTTGTATATAACATTCCTCCTTTCTTAAGTACACCATATTCTCTAGGACTTCAATCATGCTGTCACTGTTCTATCAAAGAATGTCTCAAACAGCATTAAACCAAGATGAAATTAAACCACTTCAAGGTGACTCTTATGGGTACACCAACACACTAAACATATCATTATAGGAACTGTTTTGAGCATTACAAATTTTAGTAGGAAGTGGTTTTCATGACTCAAGCTCGGAGACAAGCACTGTGTTTTATTTAGCCATAAGAGATGGATGGAATAACTGATATGAAACAACAGAAAAACGCTGTTTATAAAGTTCTGCTCATGTATCAGTCCTTGGACTATTGGACCAAAATGATGCACTGTGTGTCTGTTCTAGACTGCTTTCTCAGCCCTAATGGGTAGAAATGGTGTTGTGGTATTAGCCAAAGTATAACAGGCTCAGTAAGAAATGAAGGCAAAACTGTGCATTCTCTCCATCCATCCATCCATCCATCCATCCATCCATCCATCCATCCATCCATCCATCCATCTATCTGTCTGTCCATCTGTCCATCCATCCATGCATCCATTTATCCATCTGTACATCCATCAATCCATCCACCCATCTGTCTATCCATCCATCCATCCATCCCCTCATCTATCTGTCCATCCATCCATCCATCCATCCATCCATCCATCCATCCATCCATCCATCCATCCATCCATCTATCCACCATTCTGTTTGTCCATCCATCCATCTGCAATCCCTTTCCCATTTTCACACATTGGGCTGGGGTGTCACTTGAACAGTGACAATCATCTAGAGCTAAGGTTCACACTGCCGGCTGGCTAGCCCTGCTGCAGCTGTTCTTCCATACCACACATTTGTATCCACACTCACACGACTGTGTATTGACAGCAGTATAAAACTGGTTCCTGAGAAGAGTACTAACAAAGCTGTGGCAGGTGTGGAATTTTGCAGCACCTATAAACCGCTGTCATGCATGTCTCATCCCATGAAAATATCAGCACGAGCGTACTACGTGCTTGGAAAAGAGTCTGTAGAAGAACTAGCATTGCTTAACTCTAAAAACAAACAAAATATGTACTACTCAACCACATAGTGCAATATTTCTTAGATAACATAGAAATATATGTTGGTAATAAGGATATTTTGTCACAGAAGTCATACGTGCATACAGAACAATGAAGCAGTTGAATATTTGTATGGTCTTGTATATTGAGACCGGATGATGAAAGAAAAGGGGAAGTCTAAATGGATATTCCTTGTATTGCTTGTACAGAATGCATCTCTTCCTTACAAACCAATTACTTCTTCTTCTTCTTTTGGCTGCTCCCATTAGGGGTCGCCACAGCAGATCAACTGTTTCCATTTCTTCCTGTCCTCTGCATCTTGCTCTGTCACACCAACCACCTGCATGTCCTATCTCACCACATCCATAAACCTTATCTTAGACCACAGTCTTTTCCTGTTACCTGGCAGCTTCATCCTTTGCATCTTTTTCCCAATATACTCTGCATCCCTCCTCAGCACATGTCCAAACCAATCTTGCCTCTCTGGCTTTGTCTCCAAACCTTCCAACCTGGGCTGACCCTCTAATATACTTATTCCTAATCCTGTCCATCCTCATCAGACCCATTGCAAATCTTAACATCTTCATCTCTGCCACATCAAGCTCTGACTCCTGCCTTTTTGTCAATGCCACTGTCTCCAACCCATATAACATAGTTGGTCTCACTACCCTCTTGTAGACCTTCCCTTTCACTCTTACTGGTACTCATCTGTCACAAATCACTCCTGACACTCTTCTCCACCCACACCATCCAGCCTGTACTCTCTTCTTCACCTCTCTTCCATGCTCACCATTACTCTGAACTGTTGATCCCAAGTACTTAAACTCATCCACCTTCACCACCACTACTCCCTGCATCCTCACCATTCCTCTATCCTCCCTCTCATTCACACACATATATTCTGTCTTAGTCCTGCTGACCTTTGTTCCTCTTCTCTCTAGAGCATATATCCACCTCTCCAGGGTCTCCTCCACCTGTTCCCTACTCTCACTACAGATCACAATGTCATCAGCAAACATCATAGTCCACGGGGACTCCTGTTCCTGTCTGAACTCGTCCGTTAACCTGTCCATCACCATTGCAAATAAGAAAGGGCTCAAAGCTGATCCTAGATGTAATCCCACCTCCACCTTAAATGCATCTGTCACTCCCACCACAGACCTCACCGTTGTCACACTGCCCTCATACATATCCTGTACCACTCTTACATACTGCTCTGACACTCCTGACTTCCTCATACAATACCACAACTCCTCGCTAGGCACTCTGTCATATGTTTTCTCTAAGTCCACAAAGACACACTGCATCTCCTTCTGACCTTCTCTGTACTTCTCCATCAACACTCTCAGAGCAAACATCGCATCTGTAGTACTCTTTCTTGGCATGAAACCATACTGCTGATCACTAATCATCACCTCCCTTCTTAACCTAGCTTCCACTACTCTTTCCCATAACTTCATGCTGTGACTGACCAGTTTAATCCCTCTGTAGTTACTACAGCTCTGCACATAACCCTTATTCTTAAAAATCGGTACCAAAACACTTTTCTCCATTCCTCAGGCATCCTCTCACTTTCCAAGATTTCATTAAACAATCTAGTTAAAAACTCCACTGCCATTTCACCTAAACACCTCCATACTTCCACAGGTATGTCATCTGGACCAACAGCCTTTCCGTTCTTCATCCTCTTCATAACTATCCTTACTTCCTCCTTGCTAATCCACTGCACTTCATGATTCACTATCTGCACATCATCCAACCTTCTCTCCCTCTCATTCTCTTCATTCATCAACCCCTCAAAGTACTCTTTCCATCTGCTCAACACACTCTCCTCACTTGTGAGTATGTTTCTCTCATTTTCCTTTATCACCCTTACCTGCTGCACGTCTTTACTAGCTCGGTCCCTCTGTCTAGCTAATCGGTACAGGTCCTTTTCTCCCTCCTTAGTGTCCAACCTTTTATACAACTCTTCATACGCCTTATCCTTAGCCTTCGCCACCTCTCTCTTTGCCATGTACCTCATCTCCTTATACTCTTGTCTACTTTCTTCATTTCTTTGACAATCCCACTTCTTCTTCGCCAACCCCTTTTGCTGTATACTCTCCTGTACTTCTTCATTCCACCACCAGGTCTCCTTGTCCTCCTTCCTCTTTCCAGATGTCACACCAAGCACCTTTCTAGCCATCTCTCTTACTAGCTCTGCTGTAGTTACCCAGCTATTTGGTAACTCTTCACTGCCACCCAGTGCCTGTCTTAACTCTTCCCTGAACATCACCTCACAATTACCCTTTTTCAATTTCCACCATTTGATCCTTGGTGCTGCCCTCACACTCATCCTTCTCTTCTTGATCACCAATGTCATCCTACAAACCACCATCCTATGCTGCCCAACTACACTTTCCCCTGCCACCACTTTACAGTCTCCAATCTCCTTCAGACTGGCCCTTCTACATAGGATATAATCCGCCTGTGTGCATCTTCCTCCACTCTTGTATGTCACCCTATGCTCCTCCCTCTTGTTAAAATACGTATTCATCACAGCCATGTCCATCCTTTTCACAAAATCAACTACCATCTGACCTTCTGCATTCCTTTGCTTAACACCATACCTACCCATTACTTCCATATCCCCTCTGTTCCATTCACCAACATGCCCATTGAAATCTGCTCCAATCACCAGTCTCTCACCCTTGGGTACAGTCATCACCACTTCATCCAACTCACTCCAAAATTTTTCTTTCTCATCCATCACACACCCAACTCGTGGAGCATATGCACTTACAACATTTTACACCATCAATTTCCAGCTTCATAAACATCACTCTATCCGACGCTCTTTTCACCCCCAAAACACTCTTAGCATACTGTTCCTTCAGGATAATGCCTATGCCATTTCTCCTTCCATCCTTACCATGATAAAACAATTTGAAACCACCTCAGATACACCTAGCCTTGCTCCCCTTCCATCTGGTCTCTTGCACACACAATATACCAACCTTCCTTTGGTCCATCATATCAGCTAGCTCTCTCCCTATACCAGTCATACTGCCAACATTCAAAGTTCCGACCCTTACTATCACAGTCCTAGCCTTTACCTGCCTTCGGGCATGCCTTCCCCCTCTTCTCTTCCTTCGGCCAACAGTTGCCCAATTTCCGCCAGCACCCTGTTGGCCAACAGTACTGGTGATGGTCGTTGTTAACCTGGGCCTTGATCGATCCATTGTGTATTTCTGTACTGTTGTCTGCATGTATGATTTGGCAAAATTTTATGCCGGATTCCCTTCCTGACACAACCTTCCCCATTTATCCGGGCTTGGGACCGGCACAAAGAAATGCACTGGCTTGTGCTTACAAACCAATTACTACATTCTTATAAATCTTAAAATGTGTGCAGTTCTATACATTCCTTGTTGGTAACTATATACATGTAACACAGACATTGCTGAAAATCTAGGATATTGTTTTTCAATAGCAGTATTTACTTCTATGCTTCAGAAGTTACACAACTATTATGTATCCTTTCTGTGCTGAACTATGATTATAGTATTTTATAAGCACTGATTTGATGTTATAAATATTTCTGTTTCTAAGGCAAACTAATTGTTATTGCATAACACACTTGAGTAAAACAAACACATACACACAAAAATGCTCATTCTCTAAATGAAAAAAAAAAGCATCCACAGCTGTATTTTTTGCGAAAAACGATACCTAACCGACTACAGAACTAATTATCTTTAGTCATAATTGCACTGCTTTTATGGTTAAAAGTCACACACTTCTAATTACTGTGGCTGTGTTAAAGCATATATATGAACAACCAGCCACCAGACAGTAGAGATAGCTTTAACTCCTTTTGACAGTCAAGATTAACTCCCTTTAGTTTGATTGCATGTTTAAGTAAATACAGTCCATGTGTTTAATCACCAGTTGCAGCAATGTATTCAGTTGACAGCTACTCCTCAGTTTGTGTTTATTTTTGTGTTTTCTCATCATATATCTCAGCTTATAAATATGTGACCAGAATGCATTGTTTAAAAAAGTAACCTGTTTCTTCATGCTTGTTTTATAATAAAAATAAACTAGATGCAAATGCAGTTCAAGAGCCTGTTTACAATATACACTAAAATGTGGAGGTGGTTTGTTTACTAAATGGTCGTCTGACTGAATGACATGTTAACTACAGTGTTGATGGTTGCCCACAGCACCCCCTTTACAATGAGAGTTGCTGCCATATTGCTGGAATTCATTTTAGTGATTTAAATAGATGATGGCAGATAGTAGAGCAGCTGTCTTTTTTCACATAGTCCAAGCAGATGTAGCACTATGCAGATTTGTTTTTATTTATATTTATCATTATTATTGTAATTATTATTATCATCATCATCATCATTGTTATCAGGCTTTTTACTGAAGTTGGGTTTGTGGCTCTGTCTCTTGCTCCTTCTGTGGTTCTGTCATGCTCTCAAGAGAAAGGTAAATACATATTTCCAGTCTGACATGCAGGTGAAGCTTTTCTCTGATTCAAGCAAAAACAAAGTAGTATATTATTCCAGTTTAACGTACAGGTGGAAATGTGTATAAAGTGAAGCAAAAGCTAACCAACTGCAGAAATAACCTTTAAAACCTTTATAAGCTTTATATTTATTATTAATAGAATTTATTTTATTGAAATTGGTTTTGTGACTCTGTCTCTCTGTCCCTCTGTGGTCTGTCACGCTTCGCACACCATTTTTTCCACTGTCTTTCTCTAAGCCAATTTCAATAAAAAATGTTCTAATAATGACAGAGGAACAATATTTTAGTCTTTAAGTAAAATATTATCCCTCTGTCATTAGTGACAGAATATACACACATGCACACACACACACACACACACACACACACACACACACACACACACACACACACACACACACACACATGTACAAAGTTAAGTTAATGCATGAATACAGGCAGCTACATGGCTGTCATAGCTCTTTGCTTGCTAAGAAAGTGTGTTACTGTTATTATTATTATTGGTACACCTCAAAAATCCTACTCTATCAATGAAATTAAACATAATTTGCATAAAACTTTCAAAGGCTAAATGATTTAAGAGAAAGAAATTTAGTAGTTTAAACAAGTTTTTCTTTTTGGTTTGTAGCCTCCAATAGTATGTGTGTGTGTGTGTGTGTGTGTGTGTGTGTGTGTGTGTGTGTGTGTGTGTGTGTGTGTGTGTGTGTGTGTGTGTGTGTGTGCGTGCGTGCGTCCGTGATGCATGCAGAAACGATGTGTGAGGAAGGTTATGCTGTACATACTCAACTCTGCAGTAGGTCACTGTGGATTTTGCTTAGGAGCGATCTGCATCATGGCAGCATCACCCCAGAAATCTGCTGTTTCCAAGTCTCTGACAACACCGAAATCCCCTTCTTCCAGAAAGAAAGATGACTCATTTTTAGGCAAGCTTGCTGGAACTCTTGCAAGGAGAAAAAAATCAAAACAAAGTAAAGCAGCAATGTTTTAGAAGCAGTGCGCGTATAGTAAACTCATTTGCTCAGCAGATGCTCTTTTGGGTGTGCCCATCCTACTTCTTGGAATGTTTCCTGTGTGACATCACAACAACATTTGTGGTCATGGCATTCAATTGCTAAGAATAAAGGTCTACTTAAAGGTTACTTGAAGCAGGATTGTGTTATATGATCCCCATTTCTGTCAGTACTGATCTTTTAACATCCAGCAAATGTTTTTTTTCAGACATATAACTGCACACTCAGTGATACAAACTAATTGCAGCCTGCAGTTATAAACTTGGCATTCTTTTCTAGCCTAATCGGGTTAATCTGGATAACAAAGGAAGGATAGCTTAAGTAAATAAATAAATAAATAAATTATTTTGATCTCATATTTGTTTTAAATGAGCAATTTCTGATGGTAGACAGCATGAAGAAAGCTGGAGGAATGTATAAAGGCAGGGAGGAACGAAAGCAACATAAGATTAAAAAGAATGCTGTGAGTTATAATGGGAAGATATTGAAAGACTGCTTAAGTGTGCTATGCTCTATATATTATTCTAGTCCAAGAAATATCGTGGATGGCTGAAGTAGGATGTGCTGCAAATTACAACCACTACAAGGAGAAGTCTAGGAAAAGAGAACACTTTTTAGAGCACAGGTGTCAAGTTAGTCAAAGACAGGTCAAGTAGGATAGATTAGGAGGAGGCAGACTGTTATACAGGTGAGTGGAAAGAGTATTTGGAAAGGTCCACTTGGGACAATGTATGGAAGTAAAGGGAATGTTAAGAGAGAGGGTAAACTGTCTTATCAAAGAAAAGAGGGAAGTTGTTCACTAAAAAGTTAAAATGACAGAAACACGTTGAGAAGAGGACATTACAGACAATGAGACTGCTAAGATACAGTTAAATGATAAAGCTCTGATATCAGGATGAAGGGAGTGAGGTAGAAAAGGAAGGGGTTGTAACTGGGCCCATATATAAAGATGCATAAGTAACAAGGCTGAGCCCAGCAGTACTGTTGCAAAAAGTAAGTACTCATCATCACTGTTTGGGTTTCTGCAAAGATGACCACATTTATAGATCACAAGGTGTGATGGAGACCAAAGATAAGGAAAGTCTTGGAAAAAGGAGCAATCACTTATGGTAGGTTTAATAATTAATTAATATTAATGACACTGAGATTTTACTTAAACACTAAAAAGTTAAAAATAAAAATATAAAATAAAGATTTTTTTTAAAAGAGAATGTTTTTTATTGAGGCCCTCTAAAGAGTAAAAAAAATGAGGAATAAGAGTGAAAACTTTACAAAAGAAACACAGACAAGCTGATTTCAGAAAAGGTTTCGAGGTTGGTTTTGCTGATCGTGGTAATGTGGTACCAGAAGAAGTAGTAGGAATCAACAAAACCAACTTTGAATGCTTTTCTGAAATCATCTTGTTTGTGTTTCTTTTGTAAAGTTTTCACTCTTCTTCCTTATTTTTTACTTTTTAGAGTGACTCAATAAAAAGCATTCTTTTTAAAAAAAATCTTTTTTTATTTTTTTTATTTTCTATAAAATGAAAATATGGGATAATTGTTGTTAAAGGATAACTATATAAAAAATAAAAAAACAAGTGTTTTAAATGCTTTGTTATTTTCTGCATACTAATTCTTTTGGATTGTTCTAAATGCTTATTATTATTTTTTAATTTATTATCTCACAAAAGGACTGGTTGGAGCTGCCATACTGCTTAAGTTTGCTTTTTAGTCAAGGTTTTTGCCTCCCTGATGTAATTTTCTGGGGTCCAAAGTGCATTATGGTGAAGAGAACAGTTGCTAGGGTAATATCTCTCCACAAGGCAGCTTGTGTCTCTGACAAGAGTGTCAATTAGTCCTTTGCCATGACATAATTTTATTTGTTTGTTTCTTTTGTTACTTGCCATTTAGTTAATTAATTAATTAATTTAGTTAGTTATTTAGTTATTTATGTATTTATTTATATAACTTTTGTTTACTGGGAAAGCCCGACTGGGACAGAGCCCATTTTCAGCAGAGGCCTGGGGAAAATGCTCCAGATGCACAGCTCAATGTGAAGCTTAAAAGAATACTTCATTTAGTGTTTTGCTAGCATCAGAATTCTACTTCTAAGACTTGATGAAACAATTGGACATTTGTGGCAGATAACACACACACATAAAATGATTGAGGGTGATATTAATACTCCTGGACTTCAGAGTTATGTAGTGGTCATCCGCAAGGAGTGCCACTACAACTATATGCAAGTAAGCTAAGCATAGGTTATTAGCACTGAATAAGAAAAAGTGAAAGCATTTTGAAAAACATGCCTACTTTCAACAAAAGCATAAAGAACCTTAAATTAAGCATTAAGTAGATACAAAGTACTTTGTGAAAGCCATAGACTTTATATTATCTATTGCAGATGGATGTGGCTATGAGTAGTTACATATGAAAGGCAAGCGACTGACTGAACAGCTTCTGTTATTAATATTTTTAAAAAATAAAGGGGTTTAAAATGTTTATATAGGGGTATGCTTATATGGCCACCCTGATGGTTACTTTAAAAAATAGGAAGATGGAGATAGAAATGATTTAAAACGAGAAGGCATAACAAATATGGAATCACAAAAAAAAACATCAAGAAGGTTGTGCTGGAGGAGCTGAGAGAGGAGGGGCACTGTGTTTTTGGCAGGGATAGACCCCCCCTCATTTTTTCAATTTTTTTTTATATAAGAGGGGAGTGTGGGTGAAAAATAGGTAAGACGGTGTAGGAGAAAGGATAAAGGAAGAACAGCTGAAGAGGTTCACACAGGAGACCCAGTCTACAGAGCCTCAAATATTTCCACTGCCAGATTGTGGTGCAGTGGAGGACACCCGATGTTGAGGGGGAAAGGGGCATGTGTTAGTGCCATACCTCTCAACTGCCCAGATTTTCATAGAAAATCCTGATTTTTGCCTAGTTTTTCATCTGTTCCTCATAAAATTTGTGTTTTTCTGACAAATTGAAGTCACTAAATAATAACAGATGTGAGTTTCAGATTTCATACCCTTCAAAAAATACATTTAAACAAAAACATGCTATTCTAGTAACTTTCTTATAGGTTCATAGGTTCATAGGTTTTTACTAGGCTAATGACCACAAGGGTCTTTTTAAGCCTAGCCATGCATCCCAAATCTCTGACAAGTTCTGATACACTTGATAAGTGTAAGCATGGGCCTGGGAGATGAACCATTTACAGGTTACCTATGTTCATTAGAGACACAGGTGCCAAACCAGGGATGAATTTCTGGTTTCCCATCCAATTGTCCAAGTTGCAATTAAATTTGGTTAGGGAGGAACTATGCTTCACATGGATGGGGAGCCTGTTCCATAGATAGAGTAGTGTCTGCGATACATACCTATCTCTCCAGCAGGTCCTATTTATATCACAGGCAAAGTTTAAGTCTTTAGAATGGGTAATTCTGGTGCTGTTGTTTTGTGGATATGCAGGAGGTCCATCACAGTGGGATCTGACAATGCCCTGTATGCCAGGCATAGATCTCCCTTCTAAAGCCTGTAGGAGACAGAATACAGGGATAGAGCCTTGAGGAAGTCTGCATATGACATATTACTGATACCCTGTATTCTTTAAGTGAGAAACCTTTGTGGATGTTCCAATTGTTGGATAGGTCTGATGAATGCCAAATACAGGCGAACAATGACTTGCTTGGACTTAGATGCCATAACTTTGTTTATAAGTTGTGCAGCATAGAATGATTTCCTCACCACTGTAGACACATGATGATCAAAGGCTAGACTACTATCTATGTGTGTCCCTAAGTCCCTGACTACTGGGTCAATTCTAAGGAGTGTGTTGTCAATATGATAGTTACCAGGGATGGATGACTTCCCAAAGGATACTATTATGCATTTCTTGACATTTAGTTTTAGTCCATGGCTCTGAAACCAGTTGTTTGTTTGTGTCAGCCCCTTCTGGAGAACATCTGTGTCAGTGTGAGATTCAACTTCTAAGTTTATAAGAGCAATATTTAAAATTTGTCCCTAATTTTGGACATTTGAACCCCCATTATTTTTGGTTTTGTCCAGATTTCTTGCACTTAGAGATTGAGAGGTATGAGTGGTTGGTATGAGTGGTGGGGTGGTCAGCTTCAACTAGGAGGCCTCGACTGGCTGAATTTCTGTCCACAACCTCCACCAGCATATTTCAACCAAGTTCCAAAGCCCCTGTTCAGAGATGCTTGCCAGGCTGCCACATGTTGATGTGCCTGCTGGACTGATGCCATTGACCCAACCCTGCAAGGACATTCCTGGATGGGCAGAGGGTGGATACACCCTAACTTGGGAAGGTACATGCCTGGGTTGCACACAAGAATTTTGGAGCTATAAAAAATGAGCATAAATGGGAAAGAAAAATAATAATAATGAAAGAGAAAATAATCCATGATTAAAATAAGAAAACCAGAGGAAAAAAGGTGATGGTGGTTGGGGGTGGGGCACAAAATACAATAAATTCGCACATCATGTAGTGCTTGACCTAGAGTTCAGCCATCTTGTGCATGCAGTTAATATTGTGGAACAAATCAGTATATTTTACAGTTATTATAGTAATAAATATTTTTTGGGCCTACAGCAACAAAATCCATTCTTTACAAATGGCCTGCATGTAATTTAACTAGTACTTAAGTCACAGTAATTGCAAATAAAATTATTATATGAAAATTGCTTTCTGCTAAATACATGAGTAAATAATTGTAAGTGTACTCATGCAGATGTATATTTGTAATTCACAGACATATTTGTAGATTATTGTATTCATACATATGTTACATATGTATTTACACAGACAATTATGTTATTATTTATTTATTTATTTAACATTTGTTTACCAGGAAAGTCCAACTTGGAACAAAGCCAATTTTCAGCAGAGACCCAGGGAGAAATGCTCTAAATGCATGTCTTTGTAATGTGGGAGGAAACCGGAGCACTCTGAGGAAACTCACATGAATGCAGGGAGGGCATGCAGACTCTGCACAGAAGGCAATCCACCCAAGAAACGAACTGGAGAACCTCTTGCGGTGAAGCCACAATGCTACTGCTGCAGCGCTGTGCAGTTTATGTTATCACATAAACATTCCATATGTTTGTACACATATGCAGTTCTGTGTACACACATGCTTATGTTTTCTTTTGTATTATTATAATAACATTACATATACATATTTGCTGTTGCACATACATTTTCTAGCAAACATATTCAATTATGCACTCTTTTATTTTTTAAAACTTATGTTTAACATGACCAAAAAAATAATAATACTTACTATAGAACTCTGACTTTCTTTCCATTGCCTGGTCAACCTACTCAACCATCTGGTCAGGCCATCATTTCTGTTGATTGCCTGCTTACCAGAGGAAGCGATCTCAGCCAGGGATGACAGGTGCTCATCCAACTCCAGCCAGATATCAATCTTTTTAAAATCAGAACCACATATGTATGCCTTATACAGATACAACTCCCTAAGAGGCTGGATCATTATCAGGGTCTCCTTGCCTGACCAGCTTGGAGAGTGCCCACACACCTTTACAGGTGCTGCCATCACTAGAAATGCCAGAAACAGAATGACAAAAGCATGATCAGGGCTGTGGTTCACAGGTTTAGAACCACTCCCTCTGGGGTGTGACATTACCTTAACCAAATCCAGTTAACCAGGAAGGGCATTAGACCAGGTACTGTTACTACTGACAAGTTTGTTTTAACCAAAAAATACTTTGTCACTTACATGTTTTTTTAAGGAATACATTCACATTTAATTTATAAGGAGGAGGAAAAATGGTATACAATCAACATTCTTTTTGTTTAACTTACAGATGCTGTACATTGCCTTAGCTGTCTTTTTTGTGGAATTAGACTGGACTGTCATTTATTCATGCAGTAAAGCAACAGTAATTTTTTTCTTTGTTTTTTTGGCGGGGTTGCAGAAATGCATATTCCTATGTGTGTTATTATCAACTTTTATTAAATGCTGAGTGGTTTGAGGTGATAAGGTGTGTCAGATGATGCTAGATGTACAGAGATTACACTTCATGGCTGTGTAGACAGTCAGACATATAACTTAATTTTGTTTTTTTCTAAATATATTTAGATTTGAGCATATCAAAGAGTATCTGTGCATTCTCATGGCATTCTGGGGTCTGCAGAGGACTCCACCACTGTCCCCAGTGTGCTCACATCAAACTGAGGCCACATTTATGATTAGCCAAGAAGAAATGTCAGTAAGTAACTAAATAGATCATACATTGCCTGAAGTGTGCTACAAATTACTTTTTTTTTCTGTTGTCTACCATAATACAATATTTTTGCTAGTTCTTACTATAATGGAATGAGCGTCTTCATTTGAGTACATTACTGTTGTGTAACTGCAGTATTAAAGAAGGCTAATTTAACTGTAGAATATTGCTAATCCACATTGAATCCTAAGTGTATTGGCTTGTGAATTTTGTTTTCTGGTAAATGAACCTCATGTATTCATTCTTGTAACAAGTAGATAACTTAGAAGACTAAATGGATACATATATGGGTTCTGTCCTCAGCGGTGTGTGTGTGTGTGTGTGTGTATGTGTGTGTGTGTGTGTGTGTGTGTGTGTGTGTGTGTGTGTGTGTGTGTGTGTGTGTGTGTGTGTGTGTGTGTGTGTGTGTGCTTTAGGCTTATTCACTTACACCCACGTATAGTAGGTGGGACTTTACTTTATGACCAGTATTGAGGTCAGGTTTTATTAGTGTTAGTGAATCTTAGGAAAGTAGGATTTACTTAATAATATTGCTACTGTTGGAACATCAATAGGATCTACATGATAATATTGCTATTGTTGGAACTCTTCTAAGTTATTTCTGCATCTATTACTGATTACTATGTTTTTTCTGCTAAAGTTTATCACTGCATTTTGATTGATTGCCATGTTCTTCTGCATTAACCCATAGCAACTGTGAACGTATTTTGCAAATTTTTTTCTTTTTCCTTTTTCCTATTTGGTAACTAGAACATCTTTCATGTTATTTTTGCTGTGCTATCCCTTAATGTATTTTCTCCCAATCTCTTTCCTACAGTAACCCTTACAGTTATCTTCACAAGTGTGTCCCCTCCTTCTCAAAAAGGGTTCCAAAGGCTGTGTTGAGCCTTCTTGCCGCCTAAGTATATGGAACCTTTAATTCAGACAAAAGTTAATACAAGGAGCAAGAGAACATCAGTTTCAAATGACGATACTGCTGTAATTATCCCTGTAATTGTAAACTATGTAGCTGGTAGTGACATGCAAACAAGCCAGGACACTGTAATTCAGTACCCCCTCCTCTCCCATTAGATACCAATAGCTTTTTGTCTCATCTCCTCAATTAATACTATTAAGTCTATTCCTGGGACCTATATACCCAGTTATACAAACTAGTTTTTCCCTTTTGGCTGTCCTTATTCATTATGGCCCACTTTGTTTCTCAGAATCAGTAATCCCATCTCTCAAGCAGCAATTTTCCGTTCCAGTATATATCAGCATATACCTGTTGTCCACCAGCTCACTGATTGTTTTTATTTAAGTTTAATTTTTAGCTTGGTACTCAGTGTTACCAGGCTCTCCCCACTCCATTTGTCCTCGCTCCACTCGGCCTCTCTCTTCTCCCCTACCCTACCCCCAATTTCCACCCACTCCACTATCCCTACACTTTTAGTTAATCTTTAAATACACCCATTCTCATTAACCTATTACAACTCACCTTCCTAACCAGTCATTAGACCCCACATCTCACACTATCAAATACTTTCATACTGCTACATGATGCATATCTTCTCAATAGGTGAGTGTCACAAATTTAAACAAACCACCAGCACATAATTACTAGTAAGCTTAATCACCACAGACCACCTTACCACTTACTACAATGGTCACATCACTAGCATCTACTCCCCAACAAACTCAAGCACTGCTTCACCCAGCACTAGTATCTATTACTTTAACCTATCTCCTCAACTCTTTAATAACTCCATCTTTGAGCTCTTCTCACTCAGATACACCAGGCTAAAAGTGAAACCTGTCCTGCTCCATAAAATAAGTAGACTTCATACAAAACGTACACACTTATTCCCATTAAAGCAGATCACCTTAAACTATATTGGGACATTCACCCCAATCCAGGCCCCACCCCAACAACCAACAACTCTACCTACTGATAGCACAAAATCTCAGAACACTACCATCCTAACACATTGCAGTCAGACCTATTAATCCTAAACATAAACCTAAGAAGCATACTAAATAAAGTTCATGATTTTCAAGCAGCCCTTAGTTTATACCAACTTGATACTGTTATTATGACAGAAACATGGCTCAAACCACACATAAAAGACACTAAAATATTAACCCAGGACTATATTATGCTCGGAAAAGACAGAACACAGAAGCATGGCAGTGGTATTGCCATAGTATATAAGAACACATGAAAATTAGAACACCTAATGTATGAAACCCCAGACCCAACTCATTCAGCAATATTAATCTCCTCACTTCAGCTAAACTCAAAACCACATTATAGTAATTGCTACCTACATCCCTTTAGGTAACAACCCATCCATTATAGAAAACCTACTCAATTGGTCTGCCTCCACCTTTAAACAGGAAACTATTATTTTGGGAGATTTTAACCTGGACTGGTCCACCTGCTCCTCAGACAACCCAACCAACTTCATTAGTATATATGAGTTCTCCCAACTAGTACACACCCTGACCAGAATTGATAAACACAGTAACAATCAGTCATTATTGGACTAGATACTAACAAACAGGCCCTCTCCAGATTACACTGCTGGCTGCCTCCTCGATACTTTCAACTACCATCATTCCACCTACCTAATAAGACACAAGACTAACCCTCAAAAAACACCATATACAAACACAGCCACAACAAAAGAAAATGTTCCCCTGAAACCTTTAACTTTCTTCTACAACATTGTGACTGGACTCCTCTAAAACACCTTCACCTTTACCTTGGCTCAGCAGTTGATTACTTCAGCAATACTTTCCTAGATATCCTAAATAGACAAACACCTCTTAGGAAGATCTGCATCAAATCAAAACATGCACCATGGCTACCCAAAGAGACCAGACAACTCCTCAAGGAGAGAGAAAGACAGAGCTTGGTTTCAGTATTAAGCCACCAAAAACCAAACCTTTTTAATCACCTACCATCAATTAAGAAAGAAATAGAGCCAAAAAACAAATCCAAAATGACAAAAAAGCATGTCACACAACAATCCAACAAACTCACCAAAACAAACCCCTAACATTTTGGGAATCCATAAAACAACTCCTTAATCCTGGTCAAGTGGTTACTCCATCTCCCACCTCCATAAATACATCACATAGTATAGCTACTCAATTTAATCAACAATTCATCCATTAAATACTACCCAAGTAAAATATGACAGCAACTCCCAAACACAGCACACAACTGCATTAATAAATTTCATCAATACCATCAAAGAGCTCAGGAATAATGGCCAATTGGTATATTCTATTTTCCTAGACATGCCCAAAGCATTTGAGTCTGTATCACACCAAAAACTACTCACAGAACTAGCCTCCTTAAATCTCTCTTAATCTGCTCTAGACTAGTTTCACAACTATTTAACAGCTCTACAATAAGAAGTTAGTTGACAAATGACCTCTCTATCCTACTGCCTATCTCAGTGGGGGTGCCACAAGTGTCCATACTTGGCCCACTGCTATTCACCATTTTCACCAACAAGATCTGCTCTGCCACACATCTAGCAACCATAGTACAATACACAGATGACTCCACCCTGATCTGTTCAGCCCCATCCCTACCAAAACTCCTAGAAAATGCCCAGAAATCTTTCACTGATATTGAGAACTATCTCAAAGAATAATAACTCATACTTAATCCAAACAAAACAAAATTAATGCTATTCTCAAATCACAAATGAAACGATCACCTCCTCCGTTTGCCATCTTTTCATCCAACAAAACAAAAATTAAACCTGTTGAACACTCAAACTGCTAGGAGTAACAATAGATCAGTATCTAAAATTTGACAAGCGCCTTGCTCTCACAATCAAAAAGGTCCATGTGAAAATTGTTACCCTATACAGGCTCACACAATATCTTACTAACCCTACTCAACATGCCATAGCAAAAACCCACTTACTCTCAACCCTCCTTTATAACTTCCCCATTTTTACAACTCTAAGAAAAACTGACATAAACAAATTGGAGACATGCTATAATAAAACAGCAAAATTCATGGAACACCTCCCATCTAGAACCCATTACTTCTCTGCCCTACACATAATAAATTGGCTTGAATTGTCCAATCTACTATCCCTGAACCAATTAGCCTTTGCCCACTCACTACTTTACCAGTCTGTGAACTGCTTGGCAGTGAAAACCTTAATTCTACCATACTCTAACCCTGGAACTCTAAGGTCCTCTGACAAGTTTCTGCTAAAAGTCACAAAGGCTAACAATAGCTTTGGAGACCCTCTCTTTTCCAATCAGATATCTAAAAAATGAAATTTAATACCACAACACATACAAATTATCTTTGATAAGACTAGATTTAAGACACTTCTCAGGGATTACCTTACCAATAACTGGCTATGCTCCCGTAATACTCCAGGGTGACCACACACTACTTCCTCCAAGTTCCAGACTCTCTATGTACTGCTCATCCATTCTCCTTAGTATACTAAACCTTGCAACCATTGACTCTCCTTCTCTCACTTCACTCTTTTCTTTTTCTCTTCCTTTAACTAACTCTCATTTTACTTCTCTTTCTCTACCTTAGATCCTACCATCAGGCATTGCCTTACCTGGAATAGCACAGTTATTGACCATAGCAGAGCCTTGTTTCCACAAGAAATGCATCATATGTCTGCCATTTTGTAACTCACAATGTTATCCTGCAGCTGATTCCTGTCTTTACAAGAACTGCAAACAACTGTCTAATATGTGCATCTACAATGCTAGCCTGTATATAGTTTTTAAATGTAATCATATTTGGAATGTTTACTGCACATTATCTTATAATAAAACTGTCTCCTATGTAACTCTTGTTGACTTATTACTCTACATATCCCCTTTGTATTATTTGTGTTAGTTTAACATTCATCATTGTGAAATTTTACTGTACTAGAGCTTTTCTCCTCGAGCCTCCACTGAAAATGGGCCTCTGCCCAGTCGTACACTCCTGCTAAACACATGTAAAATAAACAAATAAATAAATAAATTATGTGTGTCAGTGGCCGTACACATTCATGTATTACTGTGATTCATACAACTAAACATAAAAGGGCCTAATTTGCATACAAAACATGTAAATGGACCTGTATTTACATGAAATACTTTATCAACTCCACATTAACTTGAGATTACTCAAGTTAGGTTGAAAATGACTTTGGAAACCTTGGACATTTTAAAGTAAGACAAGAATAATAGAAATACTGTAATTTAATATGAGACACCACAATGATATAAAATTAGTGAGTTACCTTGAAGAAATGTTTAGTTTACTGATTTGATGGGCATACTGCCATATTTAGTGAATAGTGTAACGTCATCTTTTCTAATTGGAAAATCATTATATCAGTCATTTAGTGATTGTACATGCATATCTGTTTTAATTTGTTTTAATTGTAAAATACTGAAGCAGTGAGGATGTGTTATTGGCTGAACATGCATGTGTCTTTACTTGGTGATTTCTGAGTGTCACTGAAAAATGAAAAATTAAAGTATTATGAATACATGACAATGACAGGAGTCTAGGAGGATGAATCTGTTTTAAAAAGTGATTTATTTACTGTTCTGAATGTATTTATGATATTGCATAGATTAGTATAGCGCAATATACTTGACTGGACTGAGATTCCACATGTGTATATAATTATGAGATTTGTATGGACTAAGATTCCAAATGTGGACATAATTATGGGGTTGGTATGGACTAAGATTCCACATGTGTATATAATTATGGGGTTTGTGTGGACTAAGATTCCACATGTGTATATAATTATGGGGGTTGGTGTGGACGAAGATGCCATATGTGTATATTATTAAGGGGTTGTATGGACTGAAATTTCACATGTGTATATAATTATGGGTTTTTATGGACTGAGATTCCACATGTGGATATAATTATGCAGTTTGTATGGACTAAGATTCCACATGTGTATATAATTATGGGGTTTGAATGGACTAAGATTCCACATGTGCATATAATTATGAAGTTTGGTATGGACTAAGATTCCACATGTGTATATAATTTTGGGGTTTTATGGAGTGAGATTCCACATGTATATAATGATGTGGTTTGTATGGACTGAGATTCCACATGTGTATATAATTATGAGGTTTGCATGGACTAAGATTCCACATGTGTATATAACTATGGGGTTTGTATGGACTGAGATTCCACATGTGTATATAATTATGGGGTTTGTATGGCCTATGATTCTACATGTGTATTTAATTATGGGGTTTGTATTGACTAAGTTTCCACATGTGTATATAATGATAGAGTTTGTATGGACTGAGATTCCACATGTGTATATAATTATGGGGTTTGCGTGGACTAAGATTCCACATGTGTATATAATTATGGTGCTTGTATGGACTGAGATTCCACATGTGTATATAATTATGGGGTTTGTGTGGACTGAGATTCCATATGTGTATATAATTATAGGGTTTGCATGGACTGAAATTTCACATG
The DNA here is from genome assembly GCF_019279795.1 of Protopterus annectens. Lineage (NCBI taxonomy): Eukaryota > Metazoa > Chordata > Ceratodontiformes > Protopteridae > Protopterus > Protopterus annectens. Next base: position 1,078,306,455 of record NC_056728.1, on the reverse strand, counting down.
TGTATATAATTATGGGTTTTTATGGACTGAGATTCCACATGTGTATATATAAGTATGAGGTTTGTATGGACTGAGATTCCACATGTCTATATAATTTTGGGGTTTGTATGGACTGAGATTCCACATGTGTATATAATTTTGGGGTATATGGACTGAGTTTCCACATGTGTATATAATTATGGGGTTTGTATGGATTGTATGGACTGAGATTCCACATGTGTATATAATTATGGGGTTTGTATGGACCAAAATTCCACATGTGTAAATAATTATGAGGGTTGTGTGGACTAAGATTCCACATGTGTATATAATTATAGGGATTGTATGGACTGAGATTCCACATGTGTATATAATTATGGGGTTTGTATAGGTTGAGATGCCACATGTGTATATAATTATGGGGTTTGTATGGACTAATATTCCACATGTGTATATAATTATGGGGTTTGTATGGACTAAGATTCCACATGTGCATATAATTATGAAGTTTGTATGGACTAAGACTCCACATGTGTATATCATTTTGGGGTTTTATGGACTGAGATTCCACATGTGTATATAATTATAAGGTTTGCATGGACTAAGATTCCACATGTGTATACAACTATGGGGTTTGTATGGACTGATATTCCACATGTGTATATAATTATGGGGTTTGTATGGCCTATGATTCTACATGTGTATTTAATTATGGGGTTTGTATTGACTAAGATTCCACATGTGTATATAATGATAGGGTTTGTATGGACTGAGATTCCACATGTGTATATAATTATGGGTTTGTATGGACTGAGATTCAACATGTGTATATAATTATGGGGTTTATGTGGACTGAGATTCCATATTTGTATATAATTATAGGGTTTGTATGGACTAAGATTCCACATGTGTATATAATTATGGGGTTTGTACGGACTGAAATTTCACATGTGTATATAATTATGGGTTTGTATGGACTGAGTTTCAACATGTGTATATAATTATGGGGTTTGTATGGACTGAGATTCCACATGTGTATATAATTATGAAGTTTGTATGGACTGAGATTCCACATGTGTATATAATTTTGGGTTGTATGGACTGAGTTTCCACATGTGTATATAACTATGGGGTATGTATGGATTGTATGGACTGAGATTCCACATGTGTATATAATTATAGGGTTTGTATGGACCAAAATTCCACATGTGTATATACTTTTGGGGGTTGCGTTGACTACGATTCCACATGTGTATATAATTATAGGGTTTGTATGGACTGAGATTCCACATGTGTATATAATTATGGGGTTTGTATTGACTGAGATTCCACGTGTATATAATTATGGGGTTTGTGTGGACTGAGATTCCACATGCGTATACAATTATGGGGTTTGTATGGACTGAGATTCCACATGTGTATATAATTATGGGGTTTGTATGGACTGAGATTCCACATGTCTGTATAATTTTGGGCTTTGTATGCACTGAGATTCCACATGTGTACATAATTTTGGGGTGTATGGACTGAGTTTCCACGTGTATATAATTATGGGGTTTGTATGGATTGTATGGACTGAGATTCCACATGTGTATATAATTATGTGGGTTGTATGGACTAAGATTCCACATGTGTATATAATTATGGGGTTTGTATGGACTAATATTCTACTTGTGTATATAATTAAGGGGGTTGTGTGGACTGAGATTCCACATGTGTATATAATTTTGGGGTTTGTGTGGACTGAAATTCTACATATGTATATAATTATGGGTTTGTATGGCCTGAGTTTCCACATGTGTATATAATTATGGAGTTTGTATGGACTGAGATTCCACATGTATATATAATTTTGGGGTTTGTATGGATGGAGATTCCACATGCGTATATAATTTTGGGGTGTATGGACTGAGTTTCCACATGTGTATATAATTATGGGGTTTGTATGGATTGTATTGACTAAGATTCCACATGTGTGTGTAATTATGGGGTTTGTATGGACTAAATTTCCACATGTGTATATAATTATGGGGGTTGCATGGACTAAGATTCCACATAGAGTTTGTATGGACTAATATTCCACATGTGTATACAATTATGGGGTTTGTATGGACTGAGAATCCACATGTGTATATAATTCTGTAGGAGGATAACAGGCAAATTTTCAATATTATATAGTTTGACTGATGAGTAAATTTGTGTATGACTGTGGCATTTTTTATGTGCAGTTATGATACAAAACAAGGGATCAAGGCAGAGAAAGACCCCTTCAGGCATGAGGAAAATGGCATCCTCATGGCAGCCCTTAGGACATCTGTGAAACATCTGTTTCATAAAGTATGGCCCAAAAAAGCTAAGAGGATTACCTTCACTCCATTCATAAGGACTGTGACACAGAAGATGATGACACTGCAAAAATCAGAGGAGGTGTGGACACTTGCTATTACTAATGTTTGCTGCAGCAACACTCGAGTGTTCAGGAAGGTTGTTTTAAAAACAATAACACATAGTTATATAAAAAACTGAATGCTGACATGGAATGATTACATTAAACACATGAGAATTACCATTAACAGGTGAACTAACAATATCTGCCCAGAATGACAATGAAGACAGAGTGCATGGTACGTGTCTGCCACACCTCTTAATAAGCATACAGAGGTGTATACTATTTATTTATTAGTTATGTTTTCAAATAGTTTTTTATATGGTCAACAGCAGAAAAACAGTTCCACTATACAAACATTTTTGAAGATGATGATGATAATAACATAGTTATATTTATGGGGCAACATGAACCAGGCAAAGAACCCAAAAACTAAAGAATGAACAAGAAAGTCCATTTACCACAGAGACTCAGACTAAAGTTCTACTCCACAGTGTAAAAAAAAACAAAGAAATACACTGGAAATGTAATTAGCACTTTCGTTTTAATATTTCAAACTTTTTCAGAAGTCCAATATTAAAACAAAAGTGCTAATTATATTTACAGTGTATTTCTTTGGTTTTTCTACAATGTGGAGTGGAACTTTAGTCAGAGTCTCTTTGGTAAAAGCCCTTTCTTGTTTATTCTTGCATCTATGTGGCAGCCTGACAAACTGGCATGCAGTCCCCAAGTTTAATGATAGTTTATCACAAAGTCAAGCATGAGCTGACATTACACTCAGGCTTGTTCAGTCAGAAATTCCATTCACTTCTATATTATACCATATAATTAATTTCAGGATGATGAAAGACATTGAGAGTTAACAGCATCTACAGTAATCTTTGCAAAGGGGAGCCAGGTGCAGGGATTTGTTATAGCTACTCCGGAAAACATGTAAAGCATTGGCTGTCCAGCGGCAAATGTGCTGTGACATTGTTAAGGCTCAGGACAATGCTACTGAAAGTCAGATACAAATGGACAGAGTCCTGCAGTGTATAAATGAGAATTTTCAGCACTACATGGAAATGGCAGAGAGCAGGGACAATGCCATGATTACACTGATGCATAGTATGGTAGTAAACCAAACATCCATGGCCACCTCCATTTGACTTACCAGACTCAAGCAGGAGTCAGTTTTGGAAAGGGAAGAGGACAAGGTACTGTCCAGACATTTGGGGGCAGATCCCATGAAACTTTAAGTGCTTCTCAAAAAAGTATTGGAATTAGTTGGAACTAGTCAGGAGAACAAGCAGAATGGAATTCATCTACACTTAGTAGTATTTCTCATTCATGACTCCGATCCCAGTCCCACAGCATTGTCAGATCAGTGTCTGTAGGATCACATATATCAAGTAGGGCAGGGCATCAGATCACCTCACCATCCAGGTGTCATGACAGCCCCTCTTCAAAAATCACTTCCACTATCACCTAGCCTATCTTTAGGTGATGTGTATGCACATTTGACCTTGAAATGCTGCGATTCAAGTACGACTTTTCTGTTATTTACAATTTGACCTTCACAAACACAGGCCATTGCTTAATTCAAAAGGGAATAATTTATTTAAAAAATGGGGGGTTAGGGCACTTTTTTCAACTGTATACATTTCATTCCTGTAATGGTACTGCGTAAAACCTCATGGAAGTGTGAAAACTGTTTGCAGTCATTAACACCAATGTTCTATGCATACCATTGTTACCACTGACATTTGTGTTTGACCTAAAAGTAGTAATGCACAAGTTTTCACAGAAACACTGTAATGAGAAATTACCAATTAAATGAGTATCCTGCCATGTAAACAACCACTGCTGCCACTTCACCCTCACCACTCTACAAATAAAGATATTTTTTTGCCTCAGGGTCTGCAAATTATTGTGAATGACAAACTAAAATAATCTGATGTGCAGTATCTCAAATGACAACACATACATTAAACTGAGACTATATTATAATCTATTATATATAACTATATGATATATAGATCAATATAACAATTCACTTACTACTCCACCTCCTCTTCCCCCCAACCAAAAATTATTTAATTCCATTTTCACTCTACCCTTTCTGTTGTATTTAACAATCCTCCATTCTACTGCTCTCCTATCTCCTATCTTTCTCCCCCTTTTTTCCCTCACCTCTCCTCTTATATCTCTGTTCTACATGGCCTAATATATTATAGCTAATTTCCAGCTGATCCTTATAACCTATAAAGTCCACTTGTCTTGTAGACACTCCCTGTTTAAGAAACCATGACTGTATCTACTGTAAAAGTGTTTGAACTAAAGTTTGTATAAAGTGTGTTAGTCCCTTTTTTGTTGTTATTTTCATGTTATCCTCTAATTGTACTTCTTTGTTGTATAAATAGTCTTTGTAATCAATGTAACTATGTAATTCTGATAATGTATATCTGGAGCTTTTTTCCCCGGGCCTCCACTGAAAATGGGCTCATGCCCAGTCAGACTTTCCTGGTAAACAAATGTTAAATAAATAAATAAAAGAAATAAAAGAAAAAATTCATAATATATAAGGCGTCTTCTGTGTGGAGACATGCGTGAATGAGCGTACCTTCATTGAAGGTTGTGCGTCAGGGCTGGCAACTCAGCACGTAAAAATCTACTGCCAATCATTAGCAGACCGAAGTTCCGCTGTGGCGACCCCTAACCAGGAAAAGCCGAAAGACACAACAACATATTAAAAAAGCAGTATGATAATTTTTCATTCAGTTGCAAGGTATGAATACAAGTTAAATACTGAAGTAATGTTTTTTACTAATTGTACCACTTTAGGAATTTCAGTATGTGTATACCTAGGTACCCCACCTCAATAAACTGTTTTGTGTAAAACAGTTAAAAATGTGATTATTTCTTACTGTATATGATGCCTTATGACTTCACTGAACAGGAGTCAGTGAGCAATCTAGCATGAATTTTGCAAACAATAGTATGAGTAACTGTTCTGAAAAAAAAATTAAAGATGAGAAAGAATGTCTGATGATCAGTGTCAGTATACCATGCACTACACACCATAGTCCATAGGTATAACTGCATGCAACAATTATAGTCTATTAATTTTCTTATCCCATGCACACAAGATCTGAGTCATACTTAAGAGCACCTCCATACCCATTGAAGCACATAAAACAACTCTTCAGGAGTTCGAAGACCCTCTCGATGACAATGCAAGGCTGAGGCAGGATATGTTGTAGTTGTCTTCTGCAGCTCCACTTGGATTTCTCACTGATGCCATGGCTGCAGTGGATATCCAGCATCACCTGAATGACAAAAGAGAGGGGGGAGGAGACAAAGCAAGGGAAAAGTGGTTTTGTATTAATAAATAAATAAATAAAAACTGACCACCAGGCAGGAAGAGGCATTAAAGTGAGCTAGTTTGCCAGATATGGGAATTCCGTGTACTACCAAGACTGGTGATGTACTCTTATGCATCACATACTACCTAGCAATTAATGGAGTGGTAGCCCTTCTTATTGTGGTACCACTCCCCTCATGGACCAGATGGCAGGATATCTAAGGTGCATGTAGCATGTTATGATATCTAAGGTGTACAGAGTATTTCATGATATGCATGACATCTGAGGTGCAGAGATCATGTCATGATATCTGAGGTCACAGAGTATGACATGACATTTGAGGTACAGAGAGCATGTCATGATATCTGAAGTCACAGAGAATGGCATGATACCAAAGGTACACAGAGTATGGCATGACATTTGAGGTGCAGAGTATGGCATGATATCAAAAGTTCAGAGAACATGGCATGAGATCCGAGGTGCAGAGAGCATGGCAGAATATCTGAAGTGCACAGACCAAGGAATGATATGTCAGGTGAAGTAGTGTGATTGTGTTCCTTATCTTACTTGTAAGAACTCATAAGGTCAGAGTTTGAGAGCATTGTCTAATACACAATAGTACAAGGTCATCCTATCAACACAGGACATAGCATTACACACAGTAGCCACATTGCCACTCTTTATGTACACAGACACACCATGAAGATATCATGTTGATGCTAGATGTCACACGGTGCATTAGCCAGACCATTTATCCCAATGACCAATATGAGTGTACAATGAGTGCATTATAAGTGCCTAATTGAGCATGTGAGATGCTGTGTTGTCCAAGGGCTATGTTACTATGTCAAGCCATCATTGTGCTAATGTAGAACAAGAATTCAATATTTTGTACTAGATGATTAAGAAATAAACTTTGTGATAAATGTTAAAACCATGAGCCAGAGACCGAGTTCTCTAACTCTACAGTATTTCACACCACATTTACATAATATAATAATATGATATGACTACAAATTCCATTTTTTTGCTTTTTTATTTATTTATTTATTTTTAGCGATTTACTGTTTCCCATTAATTTCAATAGGTTGAAGTAACATACTACTTTGTTTTCCAAACTATGACACTTGCATAGAGTAAGTTGGCTTTATGAATGGGTACCCACAGGGACTTGTGGTTAAAGTATGTCTTTACTTATTTTTTCTAAGTTGGAACTTTCTTTTTTTTACCTTTTTTCAGTTGTTTGAATGGTGTGATTTTATCTTCTGATATTTCCAGTAGTGCTTGTGTTACTAATGGCAACCTTAATTGGTAGGTTAGCAAAATCATTTTTAGTGTTAGGATTAGGATATTTTTAGAGAGTCATTTGTATTTCCTAACTTATGTAGGTAATGGTAGGACCAGATGTTAGGCTGGTGAGGGTATAATTGTGTTTTGGAATTGTAGTTCTAGATTAATGTGTATTGCTTGAGATGTCAGCAGCACTGGGTGATCTTCAGTGTTGGTAAATCATGGTGTAATGTGATTATTTTTGCTCACTTACTATTTTTATGGTTACTTCATGTTATGCAGCATCCCTTTATGCATTTTAATTTGTTTTTATGAATAGCATGTGCTTCAGTTATTTGAGTGGATTTATTTCGCTATGTTTCATTCATCTATGGAGCTTGTCATCTTCATAAAATAAATAGTTATGATGATCATTACTGTTATTATTATTAGCATTACTATTATTATTACATAGCAAAGTAGGTGCTTTTGTGGTTTATTTCTTTATATTTGTGTGCATGTATTCATAATGTAATTTATTTTATTACTAATGTTATGTGGTCTGCATCATTATATTTAGTTTAGTGCTGGTTTTGTATATGTCTGTTGCAATATTACTGTATATGCATGTTGAGTTTTGTAGTTGTACATGTATTTGGTAAGTGTATTGCATTTTTGAGTAATTTGCCATTGGTTTTATGTGTTGGTAATGCTAAGTGGGTGGTTGTGCTGCTGTTATTTTTGTGGTAGAGTTTTTGTTTATTTTTGTGCAATGGATTATAAATGGTTATATGTGTTTATGATTTCTATTTAGTCTGTTGTGTTGTTTCTGTTTTAGTGTTCAATGGGCTATGTTGTGTTTCTTTTTTTGTTTGTGGTGTGTGTGTGTGTGTGTGTGTGTGTGTGTGTGTGTGTGTGTGTGTATGTGCATGCACATGTATGTGCACATGTGGTTTGCATTAGGAGTTGTATATGTAGTATGTGTTCATACTTTTCTTATGGGGATTTGGCCTTGTTTATGTTTAGCATTGATTTTGTATTTTGAGGTTGTGGTATGTATGAGGCTTTTCAAGTTTGCTTTACTTAATATGTCATTACCTTTAATACAGCCGTACAGTAAAATTATTAAACCGTTTATCATTTATTTAAGGAACTGTTATTATCCTGGGGATTCATTACCTGTCCCAACTCATGCTAAAAAGTCCTCCTCCCATGATGCTGTTTTGTGACTGAGAGACAAATTAGCTGCAATGAGGAAAGACTTCATTATAGACTAATTAACATGTCTCTGAATTGTGTTATCTACCATGAAGTTCAGATATGCACTTCCTACTGTATGTAGCATATTGTGGCCACATTGTGGAAGTAGAGACCCCCCCCCCCGTCATGAGGACAATGAGCCATTACAGCACAAGTCTTATGAAGTAATTCATGGTAGCTACTGCCCCCCCATCCCCATAGTACAGATATCCCTAGTGGCTAGCTGTCACCCCACTCAGTGTTGTAAACTATGCTCACTAGCCTAGGTGTGTGTGGTGGTATGACAGCCATCCTAACCCACACTCAGACATACATGTCAAACATACACAGACACACACAAACATACCTACCAGGCTGTCAGGCAGACAGACAGACAGACACACGCTCACTCATGCATGAAGCCCTTCACATGCAATCTCTCACATACTTCCTGATCCTACCTTACTACTAAACTCTGCAATACTTACCTCTTCCACAATGGCTGAGAACAGCATTTTGGCTGTGTTCACTGATGCAGCATGGTCAGTGTAGATGTACTGATCTACACAGCCAAGCTAGAGTATGAATTGCTCCAAGCATATATACCTTCCCAGTGGCAGTTTCAGGGGTGAGTGCACATGATTAATTAACATATGCCTCTCCCTGGATTGCTTCATTCAGGTGTAACATGGCCTCAGAGACAGTTTGATGCAGTATTGCATGTCTTCATGTTAAAGCACCATGTTAGGGCTGCGTCTGAATTCCAAAAGGTTACCGTGAGGTGAGCAAGAGGTGTACACCTCTCTGTTACCATTTTGAATTCCACTTTACATGTTTCATTGTAGCATTTCCATGAAAAAATTTTAAACAGGTTTATACTTGTAACCCTTTTAATTTTAATTATTCCAGTTCTTATTTTCCATTATGTGCCATTTTACCTCTTGAAATGTTGTTGGTTTCATTTTTCAGGTTATGACACATTTTTGTGGATGTTTTACTTGTCTTTGTTTTCCTTGCTATATTAAATTTTGGTTCTTGGGTGGTGGTCTTTAAAGTCACATTTATTTATTTATTCATTCATTTTACTTTTTTCTATTATTGTTATTTTATCATTAAAATATGTCAATGCATGGTTCTAAGCATTTTTCTACTATCGTGATAACCAAACTCATACAACTATAAGTATAGTTGAGTCAATACTGGAAGATACAACAAAGGAAAACAAAAACATTAAAAGAAAGAACTGAAGGAGAATATTCCCTCTGAAGAGTGGTTAGATCTTCTGAAAGACATCAAGAATGGAACCTGAATCCAAAAAGTCGAGAGATATGTAAGTAAAGGCTATCCTTCCAGTCAGGGATGGCCTTAGCAATTGCAAGCGCAAATTTGAACCATTTTAGTGGCACCTTCAGGTTCCCCCATCTACCACTGTGTCTTTCCCTCCACTTGTTGCCTTCTTGAACTTATGACTGTTTCAGATTAGATATCATGAATTTATGCAATTACAGATATTAAAATAAAGCAATATATGTATTAGCTTAAGACTACTTCAGTAGACCAAAATTCTATTTAATCGAATCTTACTTGTCTAAGCCAACAACAACAAAACCTCATTTCAATTAATGTTTACATCACCAGAGTTTTAATCTGGGAAAGGAGGCAGTTGGCCAACATGAGGAAATTTGCACTTTTCCTCACTATAGTGCAGTCTCAGAGTTGGTATATTTAGTTAGGGGGATGGGTTTGACATGCTTTGGTGTGTTTGTTTTTTAATGTTGGTCAACTGCCTTCTTTCCCAAATTAAAATTCCGGTGATGTGAACATTCGTTGAAATAAGATTTTGGTGTTGTTGTCTCTGTTAAGTAAGATTCAATTAAATCGAATTTTGGTCTACTGAAGCAGACACATTAGCTTGTATTTTGTCATAAGACATATTAAAACAGAAGTAAACTGCTGAAGTCTTGGATTGCCCCTCAATCCAAAATCACATGTAGTCCCTCTCTCAGAGTCTATATAACTTACTCAGGTACACTGTAAGGGACCTGTTTGATAAGCCACTGAGGTCCTGTATCTGCATAGTGTGTCACCAGATGAGTGCACCCTAGTTTACCAATAAACACGTTCCCAAACTCACTAGGTACCCTCCCTGAACCTGAGTTGGAGATAGCTGCACACTTCCCCCTTAATACCCAACACTTTTTTTCTTTTACTGTATTTTATTTTATTTTGCTGTCTGCTTTCCTGTTTTCCTCTCATTTGACTCATACCTTACTCTCCTTCATATCCCATGCCCAGCAGTTGTACATACTGCAGCTACTTTGTTCTTTGAGTATTATTTTCCATAGAAACATTATACTATGAAGTGTTATAGCTGTGTACAGGCTCTACTCTTATCTATTTTACTTATTCTACTGACCAAATTCTTGTATCATGTTTACTTATAGTTGTAATCATTTTGACTTAAACTTCTCTGCATGCTTTTTGTTACATTACCACTCTTGCATTGGTATTAGTTAAAGTTTATTGTTTCTTTGGTTGCTTTCCAGTGTGTTACTGTTTTAACACTTTCAGCAAAGTGAGTACTTTTTATATAAACCTTGGTCTGCCACCTCTCAGTTCTCTGGGATTATTTTCATCATGTCTGTGAATGCAACAAGCATTTCGTTGCCATAGTGCTGACCTGGTAACATTTCATCACAGTTCTTCGTGATCAGAAGTTACCTCACATAACAGAACGTGCACTTTTTTATGCTTACTAGTGATTGTCTGAGACTGACTATTCCACAGTTATTTCCTGTAACTTTGTTCATTATGTCTTTCATAAATCCTAAGTCAGCAATAGAAGGAAAAGAGAAGAGTGCCTCTCTATCAGTCTTCAAAGTAAGCCTGGTCTTAGCTTCTTGTACAGTAGCTGGAGTGGTGTACAAAACTAGAATGCTAATCCACCTAGTTGTACAAAACTAGAGGGTTAATCAAACTAGTTTTGGGTTGAAAACCTGTTGGGCCCTCAGCAACAGCAACTGACTACAGTGGGACTATACCCAGCTAACACTGTGAGCCATACAAAAGGCATGAAGCTGTAGTTACTAGTAATACTGTACCTAATAATACTGAACTTTGCTACTATGGTAGCAAAGTAATGCATTACACTTTATTGTAAAGTCTCGTAGACAAAGCTTTGAGTCATGTAAATCCTAAGGACCCCAACATAGTCTAGAGCAGGACCCCTGGGAGTGTGAGGCCCTATTGGGATACAATGGTCCAGTTGTCTTAAGGCCAGCCCTGATTCCATTGCTTTTGAAATGGGCCACTGGAACAATTAGCAAATCCCCACCAGAAGACCATGGAGTCTAGCATGGAAATTGGTGAATAACAACTCTTTCAGATAAGCATGACTGATATTGTGTGGTCTTCACTTGTACAAAGAAACCATTCAAACATAGATTCTATGAGTGACTAACAGACATGAATGAGTCATGTGACAGGAAGAAGTATTCAATGTAAGCAGCCTTAGCACAATCCTAAGGGAGTTAAGTCAGGTCAGATCAGTGGGCACTGCAATAATCTAATCTTGACATAGCTACTGCATAAAGCACAGTGGCAAAGTCCAAAGACGGGATGAAGTTTTAGTCTTTTAAAGTAATGCCTGGTGGCTGCTATCGCCCCATCCCCATAGTACAGTTCTCCCTGGTGGCTAGTGGTCTCCCCACCTGTTGTTGTAGACTATGCTCATTAGCCTAGGGGATATGCAGTGGTATAATGGGTTTTAAATGAAAATATGAACTCTCTTTAAACAACTGTAGCCACTATTTGTGAGATAGCCTGCTGTTAATGATCACACACATATCTTGAACATGAGTGGTGAGTTACAGTCTATTACCACTATAAATTCTAACCTGGAAAAGGCCAGGAAAACAGGAAGGAGATACTGTGACATGCAACAGTAACACTTCAGACTTTGTTGAGTTGAGCTTATTCAGCTTTCCTGACATCCATTGCAGTGTGTCAAGTCAGGCACATTTTTATAACTGCAGGAAAGATAACACAGTCTGCAGTCTGCATGTCATTAATTAAATAAACCTCTTTTTGGGACCTCTCTGAGTTGTAATATATAAACACACACACGTGTACAAGTGAAAAACACTGGTGCAAATATTTATCCCTGTAATAATCCAAAGGGCATTTTATGGAAGAACAATTTCCAGAAACCAGCCTCTGTAAGCAATCCTGAAAGGTATAACGTAAACCAATCAAGCTTACTGCTGGTGATACTAGAAGTCTTTAAGATGCTTATTTAAGGTCACATGGTCCACTGTGTCAGATGCAACTGATGAATTCAGGAGAGCCAGAATAGAATATAAGCGCTAGTCCCTGACCATGAGATGGTCACAAGTAGTCTGAGTGAAGGGTGTTTCATTACTGTACCTTGATGTAAAGAGATCATGAGATGTCAGAAAGGGAAGCATTTACACATGCACCCAAATAAACTTAGCTGTAAAAGGAATTTAAGCTATTAGATAATAATTCCTCAAGAGATTTATAATCAGTGACATTTGTTTTTGAGAACAGGAGTCACCAAAGCCTCTTTTAAGGTGAATTGGAAGAGTACCTTCCTTTAATGAAGTGTCAAGAGTCCTAAAATGATTTTTCCAGAGAAATAAGCTAGGATTTGATTATTCTAGTCAGAAATGGATCAGGTTTACAGTCAACAGAGTGCAAAAGTGAAACCATGTTCATGACTTTATCAAAAATTATAGTTTCATACAAAGCCCAACTGAAAACTACAAGTCCACGATACACTCCTCAGGACATACTGCATCAGTACTATATGTAGCAGGCTTCCTAATCTTAACAACCTTTTCTACAAAAAAAAAAAAAAAAACTGAACAGCTTCTTTGCATTGAGGTGAGGAACAAAGACTTATGAACAGTGAGATAGCATGAGCTGCACCTACTATTCCCCACATAGAAAGAGCCCGGCTGAATGATTAACAACATCAATGACCTCTACAGACAGATGAAGTCTATCCTTTCATGACATTTCTGACTGGTATGCTGAGTAATGAGTCACCGGTCTAAGTTTGCCTTCTAGTAGGATAGCTCTACACTCTGGCAGCACTCCAACCTCAGCCTCGGGCTATGTGTGACACAAACTCATGATCACACCAGGACTTTGTGTGTAATAGGTCTGGGACATACACAGGCATGAGCTGTAATGTCCAGTGTAGCCAGCAGAGCCTATAAGGTATGACAGGGGAATCTGTGTCTTCTGCAGGGGTGCTCAAGAGCTCATCAAATTATAGCAAACATTTCTGAGGTCTATATGTTGACTCAACTCACTATTAATAGGTCCAAAGAGAAAAGCAGTGACACTACTACAGACGACTGGCAAACTTGTTAAAATCCAACAAAAAAGATGAACACACAACTTTTATTGAAAACTTGAGACATAAAACGTGGCAAGACAAAAATAAAATCCCTTTCAAACGATAAGCACTTTTGGAAATACCTTCTTCAGATTTGAGGTGGGCTGGCAGGGTATAAAAGTAATAGTAAAATATACAATGCGGCATGTGGAGGGTTACTAAGTAGCTAAGCTGCCCTGTGACATCACTCATCCCCTAGGCAAGTATTTATAAAACGGAATGACAACCTTTTCTGTCACAATCCTAACAAAAAAAGTTCCATGGCCAGTTCACAAATGTCATCAAGCATGCAATAAAATCCCTCATAGAAATACACATACATATATACATATATAAATAATAAGTATGTACAATAAATATTATATAAAAAGAATATACATCCATAGTTATTAAGTGTTTATCTTTGCGGTTTGGCTGTTCCTACTAATTAAGCCTACCTCTTTTTTATCTTTTGTCATACTTTTGTTTTCTTTTGTTAAATATTGCTATTTCTTTCACTTTTTTAAGACTGTTGCCTTTTAATATCCTTGTTTGTCATTATTTACTTCTACTCATTAGTGAATTATGTAGTCATTGTATTTCTGTGTCTTCATTTCTTCTTTGCTGTCATTTGTGTATATAAAGCAGATGCCCTATGCTGACCGTCAAAAAAACTCTAGCTATACTCTGTGGCATATCGTCTACTCAGAGGTGATCTCTGCTTAACATACAAGGCAATGTCAAACCCTGAGCTGTTGGACATGCTTCACTTAAAGAAATCCCAATCCCTCAGAGCCACACGCTCCAGGGATCTAAACCTTGTCATCACAATGAACAAAACATGCTGGAGGGATAGGTTCCTGACCCAGAGACTCCCCATACTCTGGAATAGACTGTCCATACATGTCAAGCAGAGAACCTCCTTGGCCCTCTTCAAAAGGAACCTTGACAATTGGATGGGAGATAGGTAATTCATCTCAGGGATCACTTCAGTCACCCTGCTAGACAGGGGTCCATGGAAGTAAATATTGTGGGAAGAAATATCCAGGGAATTGTTATGGCTAGGCTTGCATAGGCCCTAGGGCCAATAGCCTAGTACCAACCTATGAACCTATGAGCCTATGTATATATATATGTATATATATATATATATATATATATATATATATATATATATATAAAATTTAAATAGACTCCCAGTTCTTATCTAATGTGTTAGTATTTTTGATAGAAGTTCTTTCTTCTTTTCTTCCCTTATTACATATACCCTGTTTAGTTATTTTTTGCCGTTTCATACATTCATATAATGATGGCCTGAGTAGTTTTTAGTTCTCCTATGCTGTAAGTGTGAAATTTCTTGTTATAGGATACTTTGGTTCATCTGTTGCCTGTTATTGTGCTTTATATTGTTTCCTTCATAGCTGAGCCATTCCTCAAAGAAGGCTGAGCTGTTGCACACATTCAGGAAAGTCTGCAAGTAAAAATTCATGAAATATGTTAATGGTTTCAGCAAAACAAACTGATCCTAAACCCCAAAACCAAAACCATTCTATTTGCTACGCCACAGAGCTGTTCGATCTGTAGGTAAATATCATTACCTTGCGTAACAACTGCAAATGCTTTGGATTCTACCTAGATGTATCCTTTCCTTTCGCAGCTGGAGAGATTTTACTGTAACCAAATTCCTCACAAGGCTTAAACATTCCTTTATGTTCTGTAGTTACTCACCTCCATAATCAAGACACTTCATTATGAAATGCATGAATCTGCCTCTACTTAAATATTCTGTATGTCATATAACCCTAGGCAGTACTTGTAATACTGACAACCTCCATGGAATGAATAATAACCCTTCAATGGTTTACATCCTACCTCAGTGAGAGACTGCAAGCTGTACTCTGGCAGAACAAGCTCTCCAACCTATTACCAAATACCTTTGGAGTACCACAAGGCCCCATACTAGGGCCCCTACTGTTTTCCATCTTTATTAATGACCTACATACTGTCATCCCAAATGTCACCTGTATTCAATACGCTGATGACTCCACTCTGGTTTGCTCAGCTACATCTCCCTCAGACTTGAGGTCTGCTACCCAGTCCACATTTAATACTGTGGAAAACTGGCTCTCTGATCATCAATTGTTATTAAACCTCAAAAATACTAAAATGTTAGTATTCTCACCAACACATAGGTCTACTGCTTTTACCTTCACCATAAATGCAAAAGATGGCACAATAATCTCCTATGACCCCTCTACAAAACTACTAGGTGTCATCATTGACAACAATCTAAAATTTGACCTACAAGTAAATCAAACTATCAAGACCATCAATAAAAAACTTGGGTCACTGTATAGAATAAAAGCCTTCCTAACCCCTCCAGCTAAGATTGCTATAGCTCACTCTCACCTACTTTCTACACTGCTATACAATTCCCCCTTCTCTCCAATCTAAACAAGACTGTACTCAACAGACTGTCTACCTGTTATAATCACATTGCCAGATTTGCCAACGGCCTGCCTTTTAGAACACACCACTGTATCAACCTCAAACAGCTTGGGTGGCTTGAACTACCCAATCTAATCCAATACAACCTTCTGATTATAGCCAATAAAATTCTCTATAACCCAAATCATACACCCACTCTTAGAAACATAATCACACCTCATAACAATCCGAGATCACTTCGATCCTCAAATAAACTAGTAATTCAAATCATCAAAATTAACAATGCAGCTGGCGATGCCCTATTCGCAAACTGCAGGTAGATCTGGAACTTACTTTCAGCTGACATCACTATGCTCTCCTCCATTGACCAGTTTAAAACCAAACTTAAACCACACCTGGCACTAAACTGGCTTTGCCACCTTAATAAGCCTGGCTAACTCTAATTAAGAATGTTGAATAAACTAATAATCTAGTTACTGTCTATTTTTCCCCTGGCTGTAAACAGGGGTAACTTTTAACCTGTGAACTTGTCTATTCATGATTGTCTGTGTATACTTTGTAAATATCTATGTATTGTTTCTATTCTATCTGTTTACCTGGAGATTTTATTTTGTAATGATGTTTTATTGAATCTGTTTATCATGGAGCTTTTCTCCCCGGGCCTCCGCTGAAAATGGACATGTATCAAGTCAGACTATCCCGGTCAACAAATGTAAAATAAATAACTAAAATAAAATAAAATAAATAAAGTAGTGCACTACACTAAACTGTACAGAGGGTATACCCACCAGTGTATCTTTTTGTCAGTTGCAAAATAGTAACCATTATTGAACCAGACATTTTCTTGTCAGTTCCACCTTTTATGAGCTGCTCTGACTTCTGTCTACTTGTCACAACCAAAGTCTTCAACCAAAACAAAAACTACACCTTCAGCACAGTAATTCAAGCTCTATTACATTATACAGGCCCCTTTTAGCGTCAGCTGTACTGCCAATTTCAAAGATGTGCATGTAAGCTGTATCCCCACCCTACTTCATATTCATAACCTTTCTAGCTTACAAATTGTCAGGTGAGCACTCCTTTAACACTTTACTTATTCATCCCAGTGTCACTGCTTTGATACTTGCCCAAGTCCTCTCCTCTCTATATCTATATTCCCATGTAGACCTTCTCTGCATCTTGTAAACATCTTTGTTTTTAACTCTTCATCTGCAGAATGTTCAATCATACTCCTGCTGCCTCTCAATTCAATCATCAGTATACAACCTTGGGCCGCAAAAAATAATCCATCTGCAATTATACCTGCAAATATTGTTTTAAATGCATATATCAAGGTAAATACCAATGTTAGAACTTTCCATTTACTGCTTCACTCCCTCTGCAAATATGCAATTAACTACAGTAATACAGCTTAGTCTTGGTTTGCATAATTTAGCTTAGTTGTATTCACTGTAATGAACTCCTTGTGATCAAATATGTCCTAAATGAATGTTCATGTTCTCATCTTCTCAGTGTTCCTCCACTTATACGGTATCATAGGTTCATGAGCATATTTTAAAATGTAAACAAATAACTTTTTTGATTGAATAAAGTGTATATTAATTGTTTATCAAACAATGTCTTCTGTGTAAACACATGAGCATGCCTATGTATTTCACCTTTGTTAAAAAATGTAAAATAAAATAAAGATAAATACATAAATTAATGTCTTGTCCACCAAGATAAGTGTGATAAATACTTAAATGATTCTGGTCACACATAATGCAGATTTCTTCAGAATGAAAAAAAGTTTTACAAGAAAAGTTCAATTACATAACAAAAAGTAACAAAAGAACATCATTTAACTCTATTATTCTTAATTCTCAAATTGCTTCTAACAGAAATAGAATCATTTAGACAAGAAAATTGTCTGCTGCAAAAACAAGCTGCCAAACTAATTCCCTGCATAGGAGAGTATTATTCCAATTACCCCATCTAGTTTCTTTAAATACCTTTTCAAAAATGGAGAATAAAGTGTATTAAAATTAGGGCAAGATTTTCCATCTTGTCTATACTGACAGGAGGGCAGGACAAACAAGTGATTTTATTACAACTCGCAATATATTAATAATCAAAATGACCTGTACATGTGTTAGTTCTACTACAGTTTGCCAAATAATAAACTTACCATTATGTACAAATATACATTGCTTCCAGGATCCACATCTGTATATGCCTGTAGAACAATTGTTAAAATCACATTATAACCGAATCCAGTTTCAAACCAGCCTTATGAAACATCCTTTCTGTCATACAAATTATTTGTCAGTGATGGCTAATAATTTCTTCTGATGGCAGGATTGTCGTGGTGACCAGTGGTTTTCTCAGTATGGGGGGGGACAAAAGACTCTTTCATCTTCTCTGTCATCTACCAACCTGTCTAAGAACATCTGTTTTAAACATTGAACTTCATCAGAAAATGTATCATTATCTGATATAAGTCTAGATCACCCTCAAATAACATTCCTTTTAATACAGAGGGGCTGATTACTACAAAAGTGTCAACAGAAATTATTAAAGTATGCTTCCTAAAAATGCTAGACTCAAATTTAAAACTGTCCGCATTCTTAAAAAGCATCATATCTAGAAAATTGATCTCATCTGCTGAATAGCAAATAGGTAAACCTAAAAAATAGGAGTAGATTCCAAATATTTTAAAAATACATTAAACTAATGAAGCCAACTGACAATAAAATAGAAATGTCATACAAATAATACAAATAAATGTGTATAAATCTTTAATAATCACTTCAAAAAACAGATTCCTTTTCTTGTTTATATAATATTACATCGGTAAAACAGGTGCAACATAAGAGCACTGCTTCAAAAAATTCTTCCTCAAATATTACAAAAAAAATTAGACAAGATAATTTCCATAAAATCTCAAACTAATGGAGAAATAATTTGAGATGCCATCAAATTATCATTAATCATTATACACTGATATCTTGGGAGATAACCATGAATAAATTCTACTGACAAAAATCAAATCAGATGAAAAAAAAATCAGTAGCCTGCAATATATTCAAAATTTCAATGAATCTCTTAAAATAGTGGAAAATTAATTCAAAATAACCCCCAGCTTTTGAAAAACACAACCAGCCAAAGGTCTGATTTTTACTACCCCGAACTGATATACTAGATCTCAAGGGGGCACATCATCTATTTTCATGAATCTTGGAGGATACCAAAAATGCATGGAGTGATTGGAAAATTCATCATCAAGGAAAAATGTAAAGTATCATAAATCTGTTGGTTTAACAAAAGAGCTTATAAAAACAAATTTGTATTCTGATATACTATGTTCATTTTTTTCTAGAAACTGCTTCATGCAAGGAATCATTATTTAACATGCAAAACATTTTAGTACCATAACCCAATGAATTCATAACAACCACCTACCCTTATTTGACTTCGTAATGCATATTTTGCATTATATAAAGACTTTTTTTCACAGACAAGAGTACATAAATCCCTATCACAAAGATTTTCAAACAACATTAAAAAAGGAGCAAATTTGTAATTAAAAATGTTATTTCACTATATCATATTCTGATGTTCAACCCTGAAATACAGCAAAGAAAAGTTCAGATTTCTAATAAAGTTTCCTTTCTATTAAAATACCAGCAATATGTCTCATTTAGCAGGAATAAATATAAACCCCTTAAATAATAAATTTCAGAATATATCACTACCAACGTCACTCAAATAAAAAAAAATCAGACTTACTCTTTATGGAATTCAGTTGGTCGGCAATGAATCCACGCACAACCAAAGTATCAAAAAGGCCAAAATTGTTCCTAGGAAGTCAATAAACAGCAGCTGAGCTTTCTTCATATAAATTCACCGATGTTCATAATTCTGTTTGGTAAAAAAAATGGTAGTTTGAATTGGTTAACTAATACTCAGTGTACAGACCACAACTGGCTACCCTCTTGGATCTCCAAAGTGATGGGTTGTCTTAAAATATAATAAATCCAAAACCACGGAAGCAGTCCACCAGCGATGACCAACTCACTTTATTACAGGTACAAGAAACAAATCACTGCAAAACGTAAACGCTGTTAACATCCACAAATGCGTTTTCGTCTCCACAAACATGTAAGACTTCTTCAGACTAACAAATAATGTTTGAAAGCACCTAATATACTCACATGTGGTCTGCACCAACCAATAAAGTTCATTAGATGAATAATTAACATTAAAAACATCTGCTTACAAGGCTCATTTGAAATTGCTAAAAACACACTTCAATATTCAACTTTAAAAGAACACCATTCCTCATTGATTTAAAATACATAATCACTCAATAAATTATTTAAAAACGCATTAAATACATAAATACAAACGTTTATAAAAACTACTAAATATTTATTCATTTAAAACCCTTTCTACTTTTGTTTCCTAAAAATTCATTCCTAGCCTACTAGCACCATCTGCTGCTCCTAAAGAGCAATTGCTGATAAAATTAAATCTTGGCTGCTCTTAACTTTAACACTGAAGTTAAAGAAATGTGGTCATTAAGCCCTGGGGAATTGGTTGCATCTAATAAAATCTGCCACCAGAGCTCTTTAAATTCTAACTTTTCTTCCCAAAGGCCTCCTCTTATTTCTTTTTAACCTGTTCCAATACAAAGAAGGTGAATCTAGCATTATTGCAATCTAGCATGTGTTTGAACAGAGCATTTGTTTCTTTTTTCTTAGATATCTCATAAATATGCTCGTAAATTCTCTTCTTTAATGCTCTCTCCGTCTTCCCCACATAATATGACTTACATTCCAAACACATAGCTAAATACACCACACCTTGTGTGTCACAATTGAAATATCCAGAGGCAGTAATATTAATGTCCCTTGTTGGCACCAATATTTCCATTCTGTTACTAATATGTGGGCACTGATTACAGTGTCCACATTGATACGTTCCATATTTTCTATTTTTGTCATATAGTAACATTTTCATAGAAATTTCATTGTTGTTACTTACTTTATTATTTTCCAACAAATTTTTAATACTTCTACCATTTTTATACACAACCTTAGGCATCTCTTTCTTATTATTCAGAATGTCAGTGAATGAAACAAAATTGCTCCATTCTTTCTGAAAAATCTTTCTTACTTTGATATTCAAATTATTAAATTCCATCACCAATGCTGAATTATACTGTCCATCATTAACTACATTGGTTTTATTATAGTTAATAAAAGATGGCAAATTATCATTATTTACAGTTAATTCTATACCTTTTATAGGTTTGTATTTACCTGGTCTATTTTCCTCTACCTCTTTTCTAGTTCTAGAAACAAATTCAGATGGATAGCCCCTGGCTAAAAACATTCCCTCCAGTGTATTACATTCCTTAATGAAATCATCATCTTTACTAGTCATACGACACCCCCTCACAAATTGTCCCTTGACAATATTCTTTTTACAATGCGGGGGGTGCGCGCTAGTGAAATGTAAATAGGAATTACAGAAGGTGTTTTTTCTAAAAACCTTGGTTTCAAAGTCCCTATTGTTCACGTTCTTATATATCTCAACGTCCAAATATTGTAACCTATCTGTGGACGTGGTATACGTGAATTTTAAGAAATTAGTAGTGTTCTGTAAATAATTCATGAATTCCAAAAATTTCTCACTACCCCCAGTCCAAAAAATAACTATGTCATCTAAAAACCGCCTGTAAAGAGTCCAATATTGTGTATATCCTGAATTGTGGACAAAATTGGACTCCCAAGCTGCTAACACAATGTTAGCATATGTGGGTGCGCAGGCCGCACCCATTGCTACTCCACTAATTTGCTGGTAATACTCATCATTGAAAACCATAAAGTTGTTCCTTAGTACAACGTCAACCAATGCTACCACTGCATTCTTCTCCAAATGTGACAATTTTTTGTCTAAAAAAATCATATCCTCAAATAACCTCATTCCTTCATTGTGGGGTATGCATGAAAATAAATCAATGACATCAATTGTCACAAAAATTAGATCATTTGAAAATAACTCAGATTTAATGTCCCTCAATAGGTCCCAAGAATCCTTCAGTATATATTTGTTCATGGCCCAAATATGCTTCGCTGTTATATCCACATATTTGGCCAAGCTGGTAGTCTTGGAACCATCCGCTGAAACTATCGGTCTTAACGGTGGGTCACTAACATTCTTATGTACCTTTGGTATCCCAAAAATAATGGGTATCCTTGGTTTAGGTACATACAAAAACTGATGTAATTTGACATCTATTATGCCTTCCAGTAGCAAATTGTCTAAAATATTGTCTATTTTTTGGTAAGCTAGTTGTACTTCATTTAAGGAAACTATTCTATATTTATTACCATCACCTAAAATCGTATTCATTTTACCATCATAGATAATGTTTTCCATTATAACCACCCCTCCCCCTTTGTCAGGTTTCATGACCCTGACTTGATTATTAAACCTTAACTCATTCAATGTTTTGTATTCTTCTTTTGTGATATTATATTCTTTCTCCACAAACTTAAATTCTTCTCTAATTTTCTTCTCTAATATCAGGTCAAGGTTTCTAATCTGGGGGTGATATGGGGGATTATATATACTTTTCCTGATGAGCATATTTTCCTGGCGGCCTGCATCCAACACCCTAGGGGGTAGTGTGACACGAAGATTCACTTTCCTTAGGAACAACTTCATATCTATTAAGGACTGAACCAGGTCACCTTTCATATTAGGAATGAATTTGAATCCTTTACTTAAAATATCAAAGTGTGTTTTATTAATGCAAATATTACTAAAATTATAAATAGAAAAATTATCAAGTGAATATGTAGTTCCTGTGTGCAGGATACCTGTACTTGACTCATCCTCCACTAATAAACTAGTATCAGAGCTCACTTGTTGTGTCAAAATTTCCGTCTCCTCAGGGGAAAATGTGGGTGGGTACAAGGGTATTAGTAACTGTATTTAATATCTCCCTCTCCCCCTTCTCCCTCCCCTCCATTGAAAATTTTGATACCTATTATCATTTACATGGTGCTTTGTTCCATTTAATGGTGGAAACTCAGTATCGTAATTAATCCACCCTTCTTCTTCCTCAGGAATACTACTAGAATCATACCTAATGTTACTCTTCTTATAGCCTACTCTGCTATTGTGTTCCCATTTTGTAGCAGGTGGCTTAGGGTAACTAACATCATTTTGGTATTCCTCAATATCTCTCCTTAATTTCTTAACTTTTCTTTGTTCTAAAACGGAACATTTATTCTTCTACAACCTTTACACCTTAATCCTAATATTAATCTAAATGAAAAGCTGATTAACTTGAATTCATTCCCCCTGATCAAAAATAAAACCGTTCTGGACTTCTTTTCACTCAAGACGGAAGATACTTCTTCCATCAAAAATAAACTTAAACTTCCGGTCAAATATACCACCATGATTAGACAATTAAAAGACATCTGTAATAAATTCTGGAGGGATATTGACATTCATGAACACCAAATAGAACTATGTAAGGTATTATGGAATCTACTAACTTGTAAAAAGAAAATGGTCTCTCAAACTTATAAACTAATTTCTACAATCAGATGCTCGAAGAAGCTATCCATTCTGATTTTTGGATAAAAAGACCCCTCGATTTCCTCTGAATCCATTGCCCAAGCCATCCGAAAATTTTCCAAAGCTATTCCCCTGCTAAAGTTCAGATTTACCCAACTTATGATTATAAATAACGCATACTACACCCCAACTTTACTAAACAAGATGTTCAATGAAGTCCCTCCCTTCTGCCAATTTTGTCCTCGATAGAAGCAGATATCATTCACATCTTTTGGAGTTGCAAATGCTCATACAAGCTCTGGTGTGCCCTCAGAGTAAAGCTAGAAAAAATGGGCTATGAAAAATCCACGCTTTCTTGGCAATTCGCCCTCCTTCACATTCCCCCGGTAGGCAAAGACATTAAGAATATACCCTTTCTTATAACATCCTTTATGCTGATAAAATATTATATCACCTTAAATTGGAAGGATAGATCGACTCTTTCTTGGGAAGGACTCAAACAGATAGCTGGGAAGCATATTTCTGCTCACAAATATTTGTGGTATTCCATGAGGCTAAACCCTTTACAGAGGGATACATGGAGAATGGCGTATGAGTTTATACTATCATAAATACAATGCCTTTAAACCTTCTTTGTAGAAGCTTCGCATAGATGGGTTCTGTATATAGTTAATTTATTGTAAAGTGACTTCTGTTTGTATTTTTTTTTTTTTTTTTTTTATTTACTTATATTGTATTATAGTTTTATATGATTTGTTATGATATAACTAAAAGTCAATAAAAAGATATTCAAAAAAAAATAAAACGGAACATTTAGCATCCACTTCTGAGCCCATACTTAAATATTTTTCTTTTTCTTTTTTAACTTCAAACAGCATATCCTTTTTAATGAAATCATCCAGGACTCTAATTTCCTCTTCCAAACTTTCTAATTTTCTATTATTTTCTTTTATAATGAGCCTCAATATACTAATACCACATTCGTTAAATACATTCACAAGTTCAGTATGAAATGGTGTACCGGGTTCCACATTGTTAGGGTATTTCCAGACCCTTAAACCCTTTGGTACTATTTTTTGTTTAATACATTCCTTGAGATAACAATTTTCTATATTCATTGATTTGTATCTATACATCATACCAGACAATTTGTTAACTTTCATAGCATAAGAGTCACCATCCACTGGTGCACCTTCTTCTGTTCTATACAATTTAGTGTCCATGGGATTTTTTAACCATTCTAATATGTCAAAATTGTCAGTAATGGGAAGAACAGTACCTGAGGCTTTAAAGCCTGAACAATTACTCTTGCGATTCTGGTCAGTTAAACCCCGACTCTCGTTGCTACTCATACATTCTCCAGGTCTTTGTAAAACCATAGGTGTGTTTGCAGGATCGAAGTTGCTACCATTCGGTTCCGCTTCCTCCGTCCACCCAGGGCTTCTTTCAGGATTATGTCTTTTCCTCTTATTTTTGGAATGCCCTGCTTCCTCCGTCCATTCGGACGTACCATCCACCTCATGGCTTCTTTTTGTAGCAACCAGAACCGAACAGAGTGGGGTGAGTAATTCAATCAACTCGGTTAGCTGACCTATTAATTTCCGGGACTGTCCCAAGTCCTCCCGGTTCAAAGCCGTAGCACTGCTATCCATGATGTAGCGCCGTAACAAACAAAAAACCAAAAGGGCGCCAAAATTCAAAATCCAAAGCCAATAAATCCAAAACCACGGAAGCAGTCCACCAGCGATGACCAACTCACTTTGTTACAATTGGTTAACTAATACTCAGTGTACAGACCACAACTGGCTACCCTCTTGGATCTCCAAAGTGATGGGTTGTCTTAAAATATGTTATTTCTTGAACATGACTAATCTTCCCCAAAATGGACACATGTATCCAGTGGCTCTCATGATATTGGTACATTTAGAAACATTCTCTTCTTGAAATACCTTAACATAATTGCTGGAATTATAGAATAAACAGTCAGCCATTATCTTGTCATGAAGAAGAGGCTACATAACCTTTTCAGCTTACTCCTTCTGATCCATCAAACATTTTATCCTCCCATTTTCTCACACTAGAGACCTGTTCATCAAACTTAATTCCAACTTGTGCATACAGAAAACCAAATTATCAGCAATGAACTTGGTGTGTCCATGGTTTTCACATTATTTTTAACTAAAATTTCCAACATCTCACACCTAATTATACCAAAAAAGTCAGCAAGCTCACACACACACACACACACACACACACACACACACACACACACACACACACACACACACACACACACACACGCACACACATATCTATATCTATTTATGTCTATATGACTGTATGTTAAATCTTCCAAACATCAACCAACACTTCAATGAGCATTTTTGCTTAAGACATAAATCCACAAACCAAAACAAAGAAAGACAGAAAACAGAAAACAATATATATTTTTGCAGAGACAAACCTCCCCTTTATCTCCCACATCCACTGCAACTTATACATACTAACATTAAGATCATACCAATCTCCACAGTTCTGTGATCTTGCACAGACAAAAAACTGTTACAGTCAATCAAGAGCATTTCAATTTTCTATACTAGCCCTTCTTTTACCTTCATCAAAAGCAGTATTTGATCAACTCCCTTAAACAATCTAATCTATATCTATGTAGCTATCAGAATTTTTGATATTATAATGATGTCTGCAATGGGATTCACTCTTCTACTGGTTATTCTCTACTTCCATTGTTTCTTTAGGTCTTTTTGTTATTTTCTGTAATAATCTCATATATATATATATATATATATATAATTATATATATATATATATATATATATATATAGTTTAATTTGTAAACAATGATGCTTAGAATTTGTTAATATTCAGACAAACTATATGGATACATGGTATACTGTTGCTACTCAGTTTCTGTATTAAGTGCTTCTGGATGCTCTGACTTATCTTTTTTCATTGCATTTTAGACTATTATATCATTGCGTTCACTCTACTTTGAATGATGCACATTTAGAGTTTATCTCCATATTTCATTTATTTATTCATTTATTCATTCTCTGATTACCTGTATAATCCACTGCAGAGTTAAGAAGAGAAATAATCAAATATAAAAAAACAACAAAACCAGTGATTCCAAAAAGTCCAGGAATTTAATGTAAAACACTCAACACTCTAGCACCTCAGTAAATATACCTTTGACACAGTTTAAAATACAACTGCATGAAGACACACTTATATATAAAAAACAAACCAATTAAATTACTTAATGAAATAATAATCCAATTAAATTAACAATTTCCAGTTAGGATCACTGTTTAGTCACTTAGGGACCAAAGTATCATATTTCAGTTTAAAAACTGCCTCTTTATAAAGCAATTGACTTTTCAGGGACATACCCAAATTAATTAAATAAAATACTGTTTATTATATTATCAGTTTACAGAGGTTTCTGGAGTTGGATATTACTCCTCGGGGACTGAGGGCTATGTAAAATCCCTCACCTCCCTTTGATTTAGCTGATAATGATGACCAACAGTTTGAAAAATGGTGGTTAGAGTGATGATACATTTTATTCAAGTAATTCTTTTGACAATGATGATATCATGGAAAACACTTATTGTCATTTGAATACTATTAATATTGGTTATAAAAGCAAGTACAGTCCACCTTATACAAATGATGCCATACAGTTTTCTGCAATGGTTAATTTTTCAGTAGAAACATCTTTTTATGATTTTATTTATAAAAGTAATGAAGTTATATATAATTTAACTAAGAATGAATGGTTGGCACTTAAAAAATGGGTGAAAATAGAAATTTAGTGTTTAAGTCTTCTGATAAGGGTGATAAAATTGTTGTTATGCATTTTACCCAGTACCTTAAAATGTGTTGGGAAAATTTACGCAATAGTGAAGTTTATGAAGAGGTTACTTGGTCAGAATATGAAAAAATATGATTTGATGCAAAGAGGGTTTAGATTGTGTAATATCTCTAAAAGTGATTTATATAATACATTTTCTACTGAAGATTGCACACATAAAAGTGAGATAGATCCCCCTGGCCATCCCATTGTATCGGCCAGCAATTATTTTCTACTCAATGTGGGTATAATGCTACATGGTTATCTGTTACCAGAAATGGAGAAGCTACCCTCATATATTAAAGACACTTTTGATTTTTTA
Source organism: Protopterus annectens (assembly GCF_019279795.1). Classification (NCBI taxonomy): domain Eukaryota; kingdom Metazoa; phylum Chordata; order Ceratodontiformes; family Protopteridae; genus Protopterus; species Protopterus annectens. The sequence goes on along the minus strand of NC_056728.1, from coordinate 1,078,278,612 downwards.
GACAAAGTTAAGCATGTACTGTAAACAAGCTCTAATTATTGGGTCACTATAGATGTTAAGAGCTTATATACCAATATTAAACATCAGTTGGGTAAAGAAGCTCTTAAATATTTTTAAAAGATAGCCCAATGCCAAATTATTTGATTGATTTGGTTTATTTTTGCCTTACTAATAATTACTTTCAATTTAAAGGCAAAGTTTTTCATCAACTTAAAGGTACAGCCATGGGGGCATCATTTGCCCCCATGTATGCAAATTTATGTATGAGGCTCTTTGAAATTGAACATTTATATAAGATTATTTTTTCAGATGTATGTTGTTAAATATTATAGGTTCATAGATGACCTTATTTTTCTGTGTAGTGGGAGCCAAGATGAAGTGGAATTGTTTTTTCAGCAGTTACATCATAATAGGTTTGGATTAGCCTTTGATGGCTTACAAGTAGGCCCTAAGGTGGTCTTTTTGGATGTTGAGTTGTGTGGTCAGGATCAAGGCCTAATTAAGACACATATCTACAGAAAGTTTAATAACATTAATCATTATTTAGATGAGAGAAGTTACCATCCCCACATGTGATTAAAGCTTTGCCATACAATGAAATGTAACATATTAGTAGGTTATGTAATGGCCATGATGCTTTTTTATGTGAGTTATTTAGTATTTGTGAAATGTTTAAAGCTGCCGTTGATTGATTACATTCTGGGCAACGTACCATTAATGTTTATTATAACCAATATAATAATGTAAGAGGCAGATTAGAAATGGGGCTAATGTATCCTCTAAAGTGTTCTTTATGACAGCTTATAATGTGTTTGTTAATAGATTGGTAGATATTGTTTTATACTATTGGAATTTTTTGATTCTGTAAAAATGGGTGTCCCACAAGAATCCATCCTTGACCCACTAATCTTTAACATCTTCATTTATCTGCTCTATACATCCTGCCCCCAGTCTTCCCTCATAAAATATGCGGATAACTCTGCAATCATTACCTTCTCTGATACTCCCTCTGATCTTATCTCTGCTACCCAAGAATCCTTTAACTCAGTTGAAGCCTGGCTTTCTCAAAACCAGCTTTTTCTTAACCCCCATAAAACAAAACATCTTCTCTTTCTTCCCAAAAACCTCACCCACCTCAAAACAAAAATAACACAAAAATTTTAGGAGTCATAATTGATGATCAACTTAAGTTTGACTTGCATATAAACAACAGTATCAAAAAAACACATCAAAAACTTGAGCTCCTCTATCAAAACAAATGGTTCCTCACTAGCAAAGCTAAAATTACTGTCTCTCATGCCTACCTCCTACCTAGCCTATTCTATAGTTCTCAAATTCTTACAGATCTAAACTCTACATTACTTGCCAACTTAGAGACAACTTACAACAAGGTAGCTAGATTTGCCAGACATCAGCCCCATAAATCTCACCATTGTCTTTCCCTAAAACACTTAAACTGGCTTGATTTTCCCCACCAGCTACTTCTTTCTCAACTCCTCAAAGTGAACTCTGTCCTTTACCAGAATTCTTACTGTCCCAGCCTATCTCCTCTCATCTCATATTACAACCCCACCCAGCCACTACGCAGCTCTGACCAAAAACTACTACAAATATACAAACCCAAGGCCAAAACTAGTCAGAACCTCTACAGCTACCATCCTTTTATATCATTCAGTAAAAACAAAATGAAAACTCCAGCAAAGCTAGAACTTCCACTGAGTGACCTCCTAAACCTCTTGTTATCAGAGGCACATGGGATATATGCAAATGATCCTTATGAGCATCAGGTGTTCTGTGCTGATCAGGTCATAACAAGCCAAAATATGCATATCCACAGCTAGTGGGGTTTGGCTTTATTGGCTTAAAAGTGTCCATTAAAATGACAAAACAAGTCATGGGCATTCAGAATCACCAATTAGCTAAAACACCCGATGTTCATAAGGATCCTTTGCATATATCCCATGTATATCTGATACAAGAGGTTTGGGAGGTCACTCAGTGGAAGTTCTAGCTTTGCTCGAGTTTTCATTTTGTTTTTACTGATTGGTTTTTCAGTGACCTTCTCACTCATTGTTTTAATTCTTCTATATAATGGAACAAACTCCCACATGAAATCAGGTCCCTTAAAAATATTAATATATTCAAAGCTGCAGCTGAAGAATATCTAAAGTCTCAATGGTCCTGCCTCTGTACACACCCACCTTAACCCTAGACAGTCAAACTATGGCCCTTGGTATACCACTACTGTTAGGTGTGTTATATTATAAATGTCTCTAGCCTGCATATTTACTACTACTGTATAACACTATAACAGTCAAAAGATAAGATTGTGATATTTGATTATTTGCTTTAGGTTGACTATAATCTGTAGCGAATTTCTGAACATTCTATTTACCCTGATTGTCATCTGTGCAATCTATTCTCTGTAAATCCTATTTATCTAGTTATTTGTCTTTCAATTATAAACCTAATGTATATAATACATTGTAATATTACAGAGCTTTTCTCCCCGGGCCTCCGCTGAAAAAGAGCAACTCAGCTCAGTCGGACAATCCTGGTCAACAAATGTAAAATAAATAAATAAATAATAATTTCTATGACTGTTCATAAATTGCAATCATTTGCAAATTTAGTCTGCCAGAGTTCCTTGACATTAGTCTTGACTTCAGAGAAGTAAATGCCAAAAAGGAGTGGTCCCAGGACAGATCCCTGAAGGCTTCCACTTGTGACTGGCTTCTTTGTAGAGGTGGTCTCTCTAGTTCTAACTTCCTGGGTCTTGTCTGTGAGCCAGCTGACTATCAACTGGCTGGCATAAGGGTTTATGTGTAACCTCTTGTGTTTGTCAACAATGGCCAAGTGAGGATATTGTGTTAAATGGCTTGGCCAGGTAAAGGTAGGCAGTGTGAACTATTTTGCCCTCTTCCATTGCTTTGGTGATGTTCTCAAAGAAGTCCATCAGTGTGAGCAGGTATGACCTGCCCTTGATGAAACCAAATTGGGTTGAATCTAATGTTTGGAGGTTTCCTATGTCATTATCGATTCTTCTTCTTCTTCTTCTTCTTTCAGCTGTTCTCATTAGGAGTTGCCACAGTGGATCATCTGTTTCCATTTCTTCCTGTTCTCTGCATCTTGATCTGTAACACCACCCACCTACATGTTCTCCCACACCACATCCATAAACCTTATCTTTGGCCTTCCTCGTTTCCTCTTACCTGGCAGCTCCATCCTTAGCATCCTTCTTCCCATATACCCAGCATCTCTCATCAGCACATGTCCAAACCAATGAAATCTTGCCTCTCTGACTTTGTCTCCAAACCATCCAACCTGAGCTGACCCTCTACTATACTGATTCTTAATCCTGTCCATCCTCTTCACACCCAATGCAAATCTTGACATCTTTAACTCTGCCACATCTAGCTCTGACTCCTGTCTTTTCAGGCAGGACAGTGCTACTGACTCCAACCCATATTACATAGCTGGTCTCACTACCCGCTTGTAGGCCTTCCCTTTCACTTTTAATGGTACCCGTCCATCACAAATCACTCCTGACACTCTTCTCGACCAACTCCACCCTGCCTGTACTCTCTTCTTCACCTCTCTTCCATACTCACCATTACTCAGAACTGTTGATCCCAAGTATTTAAACTCATCCACCTTTGCCAATTATACTCCCTGCATCCTCCCCATTCCTCTATCCTCCCTCTCATTCACACACATATAGTCTGTCTTAGTCCTGCTGACCTTCATTCCTCTCCCCTCTAGAGCATATCTCTACCTCTCCAGGTTCTCCTCAACCTGTTTCCTACTCTCATTACAGATCACAATATCATCCACAAACATCATAGTCCACGGGGACTCATGTCTGATCTCATCTGTCAACTTGTCCATCACCATTGCAAATAAGTAAGGGCTCAAAGCTGATCCTTGATGTAATCCCACCTCCACCTTGAACGCATTGGTCACTCCTACCACAGACCTCACCACTGTCACACTACCCTAGTACATATCATGTACCACTCTTAAATACTTCTCTGCTACTCCCAACGTCCTCATACAATACCATAACTCCTCTCTAGGCACCCTGTCATATGCTTTCTGTAAGTCCACAAAGACACAGTGCAACTCCTTCTGACCTTCTCTATACTTTCCCATCAACAGCCTCAGAGCAAACATCACATCTGTAGTGCTCTTTCCTGGCATGAAACCATACTGCTGATCACTAATCATTAACTCCCTTCCTAAATTACTGATTATTTCCATGGCAATTTTTTCCATGGTTTTGCATATGAGACTAGCTCATTTGTGGATCATAGGATCATAGGAATTCAAGGCAAGTATGTCTAGAGACAATTTACACCTTTCCAATAACCAACCTCATGATGTATCTCCCACTTCCAGAAGGGCAAATCTCTTTAGGCTATGAAAGAACTTATGGTTGCCTATCAAGTCATCAGGATTCATTTTGAAGGAGGATGTAAGGGTATCAGACTATTTTATATGTAAAAGCAATCTGTTCAAGAAATGGGGTGAACAGTATGCAGTATATCTGTTTCTCTAGCATGTTTTATTTATATTTTGGCAAACCCTTAGTTCTGCTGTTTATGGAGTTGTTTGCCTTGCAGAGGTACAAGAAATCAAGGGTCAGGTCCATATTAGCATGGCTTGTAATACCCAGCAGTCCATAAGAGGCAAAGTATAGTGATAGGGCTTCAAACCTATCTTGGCAGCTAAGGGTCTTTATTCCAGTAATCATTTTAGTTAAGAATCTTTGGGCCTTCTCTAGTTGTGTGATGTATCTGGACAAATGCATGCTGAAGAGGCACATTTCAGGAAATGTGTGTACAGGTGATACTTAAGTTCTTTGGATTGTATTCTTGCAGTACTCATGTTTGATGTAACTTGTATGTATTGTTATATGTCTGCAGTATTTTTGGTATTTTTTGAAAGTTTAAGTTTGTTTGACTATATTTTCATTCAGTTGATCTGGGGATGTCCTTCACTGGACATACTTTGTTGTACTGTGTTTACTGACTCTGAGGCTGAGAGATCTGGAGTAATGATTAAACAAGAACTGCATTCTAAAATTTTCTCTTTGTTCCAAGTCTGTGTGACATTGGGGTTAGTATATTTAGAGACAGTCATCTTGGAGGTAAACCTCCTAAATCAGGGGGGCACAGAGCATTATGTTTTGTGCAAGTAACTGGTGTGCAAAGATTTCTGTGGGCAATGGAGAGTGATTTTGTCAGTGCATTATCTCTTAATGAAATGAGACTCAATGACTTATTATAAAACCTGGTTGGATAGCTGCTTGAGTTTTTTTTTTTTTTTTTTAATCTTGGTTGTTTTTGTTTTATGGTTTACCACATACAGTAGAACTCATTGCTTAACATTCCAGTACAAAGCATTTCATGTATCACACATCAGGCCTCACACATATATCAGTTATACAAGCAGGCGTGTGTCTATACAGTTCGAACTGTCAAATATTTAATAATTGACTTGTTTGAACCAGTGTGTGTTAAGAGGCAAACTCACAGTATTTAACATATTTATTTATATTATTTAATATACTGTATGATCAGAAGAACATTGTGAACTGCTAGTTTCAGGTAGGTGACTGTGTGTGTTTAGTGTGTGTGTATTGTTAGGG